>NW_019102288.1:0-2938 GCF_001856785.1 Myzus persicae
GGTTGGTTGTAAAACCAATCATATCTTCTGAAATGAATTCTCGCTGTCAAATTGACTTGATCGAAATGCAAACAAAATCAGATGGCGATTATAAGTTCATATTAGTTTATCAGGATCATCTAACAAAATATATTATGCAGATTATTTGTATAAATACTTCAAAATTTACATTGCCCAATAAACCTCGGAAATTGTATACAGTGACCGAATTTTCCATTTTGCCCGTAACATATACACTATTTAGAGTTTAGAAATTATAGGATTCGCATGATTTTCTAGGTGTTTATATTATAATTATATCAGCACAAGCTACCTACCTACTTATTCATATTATGCTCGTATATGAGTTAAAATACTAACTTTTTACTTATGTTTTGTCAATAAAAGTGCATATTTTATTGATTTTAATGAAAATTATGGTTACTCTTAAAGCAAATTTCAAAAAGGTTAAAATAAACCAATAAATAAAAATAAAAGGTCTTCTGCCATCATGATTGTAATACGCCTATAACTATAGCCGCGGACTTGCTGTTATAGTTACTACTTACTATAAATACTAAATAGGTAAGTAGTTAGTATGATCATTGATCACTGATCGGTAGTCGCTTATAATTATCAATGATATCTAATAACTATCTGTAGTTATTGATTTTATATTCGCGCTGTTCAATATTTAATAGTGTATTATTGCCTATTGGTACTGGCAATTGGGATTTGGTTGAATTGTATGGACAAATATAATTTCCATTGTCTCCTGAATCTTCGCTTGTCGTAAATTTGTTTGAGCTCTGTGTGATATATTATACAATCAACTTTTTAAATTATGAGCGTAGCGATATGGTTTTTACAATAATGTATTTTTTTCTATCTGTAATTTTATTTTATTCTTATATGTCATTTTTGTTAGGTAGGTAGTAAATATGCTTCGAATTTCGACATCAGCAATTTTCTGATAGAAAAGTAAATCTAGTTAGTGGATGTGGGAGGTGAAAATTGAAAATGACCCGTAGTTTTTGAAAAGCGTCAGGAAAACAAAAAAAAATTTTGACAAAATCGGTTTTATTTTTTTGGTGTAGATACCTCATTCAAAAAATAATAACAGCAATAACCGTTAAGACACTTTAAATTTTTAATAAATGTTTATATCATCATTTCTCATGCATGGTAAAATTTTCAAAATATTTTGACTGTTTTTGAGCTATTGATAGCCATAAACAATTTTTCGAAATCTGTAAACTTATAAATTATTGTCGTTGAAAATTTTTTCACTTTGGAAAACAGCTTGAAGTGTTATTATAATAGCAATTAAGAAATATATAGTATAATATTATGTATAATATTATGAAGGTATAGTTATTTTTTATATGAATATTTAATAATCGAATTTTGATAAAATTAATTTTTTAATTTTTTTTTTCAGTTAGATATTTATAAAAATTTTCTTTTAAAATTTATTACTAGAATTAACATTTTGGTAGAAGCTTCCAACAAGTTCAGCGAAAATTAACATGCATTTTTTTAATTTTTTCACATTCAGCATCTGTATGTGCATATTTTGTCGGTTAAGGTTTGATATAGATATGTTTTTGGGGTGGGTACAACTTTTTATTTTTGTAATGGTGATGGATAATTTCTCGTTACAGTACCCAGGCTAACCATAACAACGGATGAATAATATATAATTACGTTACCATACCAACCTCGTTTATACATTTGTATGAAATCATAATTTTTAAATTTTAAAACATCTATGATTATATGTTTTTCCGTGAAGTGGAGAAAATATCGAGTTACACGCTACCTTTACTATACAGTTCATTTTATTTAGCTCTTATAACTTTCCAGCCACTTAAAAAATTGCAATATAGATTAAATAAATTTTTACTTTTTCCTTGAGTTGTTTTATTTTATATTTTTGATTTTCAACGTTAATTCCTTCCACTATTGAATTCGTTTTATTTAAATCAGTAATTTTCTCCGATATTCCTATAATTTTATTTTACAGAATAAATAATAGTATACTGTATCAATGTATTTATATTATTATACATTTAGCCTGATTAATGTACCTAATAATGTTAATGGTTAATTAACTGTCTTATTTTAGTAAATTGTAATGTATTAATTAGTATGTTACTATCATTTTTCAATCACCATGGTGTTGATTCAATTTGATTTCCTTTACAACTATATTTAAAAAGTGTTCAAAAGTTGGATCGATTTCTGGTAATTCAACTTTGTTAGTATCTAATATAAGTGGTAAGTATGGAGATTCAATCATCTTTATTGGCGCATAATATAAATTGAGTAATTTCAAGAGATTGTTATGATTTCGTCCATTCCAAATTGAGCGTTTGCTAAAATAGTTAAGTTACTACATTATTGTCCATTTTATATTGACACACATTTTTAAAAAATGGTTAATATTTTACGGTTTTTTTTTAATTTGCTTTTTTAGAATGGGTTTAGCTGCATTAACTACATTAGATGCTACGGCGATGTCAGAATTTGATGAGTGTATTGTATCAACTTCTGAGAACAGGAGTCGTCTTTTTGTACTTGTTTCTAGCGTATTTGTAACGACATTGATATCACTGTTCTGTTCAGTGGGTAAATGAAGTGCTTTTTGCGTTAAATTAATTGTCAAATCTACAACAATATAATAAATAATAATTAATGACGTATCAATTAGGTAGTATGCAAAAATACATATTATAATTTAAGCTTACCTAACCTTTAATAAATACTTAATAGCCAATATGTATATAATATATATACATGGCAAATGTTTTAAGAAATACATAACAAATTAGGTACCTACTATAATTGTCCAATAGAAGCATAATAAATATCTCGTTTTTATTTCATTTTGTTTTTTATTTTATAAATTTAAATATTATAATGTATGATATTAATACTAAATAATACCTATTTCTTC
>NW_019102289.1:0-2908 GCF_001856785.1 Myzus persicae
TTACTTGCATTTTTATCAGACTTATAGGCTGAAAATACGTTCTAGATCCGCGCCTGGTTTAACAGCCATTTTTTAGTTGACGACTATTTTATTCGTTGGTTTTAGATAGGTATAGGTCAGGGGTCGGGAACCTTTTCGTATAAGAAAAAGCCATTTTTTCGAAAAATTACAAAACCATGATGTCCAGGGAGCCGCACAGGTTTGAACTACCTTTTTTTAGTTTTAATTGTTAGTGTGGACAATATATTATAGAATATTAGAATAAAGATAGTATTATTATTTCATTGAAAGTTTGATATTTTCAATTCATACTTTCCTGTGTTCTTCACTCATTGATTTCATTACTATAAAATAAATAATAAATATATAACTGGTAAATATTTTCTCATTTTTTATCCATCACCTACCTATACTGATTATTTAAAAAAAATGTTTTATCAATCTTTTACAATAATAACGTTCATAACAGTTATGTGTTCAGCTAGTAATGAAAAAATCCATTAGCAAATTTTAAATTTACCTGTCAACCATCCACTAACCACCAATTTCGGTAAGGATCAACCAATACGTATGTAGACACAAGTACTGTTAACTAATTTGAAGATGTTTTTCCTTACAGAGAATTTGTTGTTCAGATTTCGGTGGAAAATCGACTTCCAGTGTAAAAGTCTGGAGAAATGTTATTTAATATGAATATCATGAAACCGACATAGATTGTGAAAAATGATAATATTATTTGTAACCGCGTTGAGCATTATATAAATACAAAAAAAAATAGTAGATAATATTATTATACACAGATTACAGGGTGATTCTTCAAGCATGCTCACTTCCATTTTTTCCTTAAAATAATGAATTTTAGATGGATTTGATAGAAATTTGTATTTTAATATGCTGCAGCACACTTCTTAAGTGTAGATAATACAAAAATATTCAACAATTTGAAAAAATGGTCTTTGAGTATATTTAAAAATTCTAAAAATCAGAATTTGAATAAATTCATTATTAAAAGAAAAAATGGGGGTAGACATGCTTGGTGAATCACCCTGTATATTATAACCGTGATAGTAGAAGGATATCTTATTGAGAATTTCATTTTTGGTGATTGCCAATAAACTTTGTTTACGGTCTGTGCATTTTATATATTATGTACCTATAGGTACCTGTTTTATATTTATTATGTATACGCTTAATGCGTATGCGACCATCTAATGGAATTCCTAAGACTGTCAACCTAATGGAAGGAAATTTCAATCGGGATAGGTTGCAGTAGCATAGACAGAGAAGAAAAATAAAATATATAAGTATAAAGAAGTACCTATGTATATAAAAAAATCGATAAGAAACGCATTAGACGATTGCAATTTCTTTATTCGCAATCCAATTTCCTGTAAACTCGTCTTTTTTCGCCTGCGCGTGCTCATATTTTTTTCATCACAATATTATATTTCTAACACCATTTTTAAACGATACTCTTCTATTACAAGCTGAACAAACCCTTTTCCTTCTAATTAGCTTTCCACGTGTCGAATTTTTTTTCGAACATATAATCCGCACTACTCGTTGTTAAACACGGAGAATATTTATGAGTTGTTTGAATTTTTTTTCATTGCTTGTTCCGTCCATAATGATTATTCTCGCAATTTATTATGAAATGAATTTTTTATTTATTTCCATCATTTTATCAGATTCGCACGTGCACTACGGACGAATAAAAAAATTATAAAAAAAAATTGTTACGTTCAATCGACCGGCGTATCAGTTCGGGAATTATATTTCGCTGATATAATATTCTATTAACTATATGACTCCGGCGAGTAATAAACAAATTAACACTGCAATTGTATTGGCACGATTTTATTTTCAACTGCTTAGTATTATTTAAGTAACGGTACGATTTTATTTTCAACTGCTTAGTATACCTATTATTTAAGTTATGATTTACCATCAATTTAAAAACTCTATGGTATCTAAGGGCTATTTAATCTGTCATCAAAAGTTAAGAAAATTTAATTTCCGTTTAATTTTATAATTTTAATTTGATTTTTTAATCTCTCACTTACATTCTGACTTCATCCTATAAAAGTGATACGGAGTCACATTTTGAATGAATCAACATCATATTTTGAATTCTGGTCAGTTACATAAGACTTTTCACCAAAGTTAAATATTATAAATAAATTTAATATATTTTGTATACATTTGCAGTAGATGCACTCGATACAAATATTTATTTAGTTGATTTAACTATTGAGTCAACATTTTAATTATATTTAAATCATGATGAATAATCTAAAAATTAGTTGTTATACACGATAAAAGCAATGACGAAATTGATTTTTCAAACACTATACAGTAGTCGCCGCTTATTGGACTCACTTTGGGACCCGACAATTTGAGTCAATTAACCGAATGAGTCAATAAGGCGAATGACTCAAAAACCTAACCTAACCTAACCGTGCGAATCAGGACCAACCGTTTTGAGTCTAATATGCGAATGAGTCAATTAACCGTGAGTCCAATAAGCGGCGACCACTGTATATATATATATATAATATACATTGTATATATTGTATATAATATAAAAAATTACTTCGATCCTCTTTAAATAAATTTAATTGATGAAATCATAAAAAGATTAAAAAACATATTTTGATAAAATGTCCTATTAATAAATTAATTTTTTTTTTTTTAATTGAAAATCATTCTGTAAAATATTATTTTTAAAACGGCACAACTTTTGTGACATTCCCCATATAATATTGATTAAAGAATAAACGTTTAACTCAAATATCTTAAACATATAAAATGTCATGTACAATTAATGATTATTATAGTTCATTATTGCTGTCATGTAAGATGCAAAAAAAAAATACAGGGAACGAACTTCAATCACGTAGGGTACTTA
>NW_019102290.1:0-2893 GCF_001856785.1 Myzus persicae
AATTTTAAATAGGTAGTCTATAAACTGTAATATTACCATTTATTAGTTATTATTTTAAATTTAATACGTTACCAACAAAACAAATTAATTCGATATAATAAACTTTTATACAAAATAGGTCTACATAATATCAGTGGCGTAATTTCAGTGTTCAATAAAAGGCGGCAAAAGTTTTGAACAGCCAAAAATGGTAACTTAAAAAAATAATAAACTCACTTCGCTCGCAACAACATAATATTAACTTAAATTTTTATTAAATTACCACCTCACATATTTTATAATTTAAATATTGTTTACTCTTATCGTTGCATCTCTTTTTACTATCTAAGTAGGTAACAATATAATTCACAAATATAAAGACCAGATATTTTATAAAATGAACTGTATTTACCATTATAGCATTGCAATTATATTAGTTTTGCTTTGATTCATGTGTGTTGTTGGATTTTTGTTTTGCGTATCAAAGGAGTGTACAGTTACACAAGAGGTCAGATAGAAGGCGGTCACGCGATCAAGATATTGGGCTGGGGCGTTGACGATAATACCAAGTATTGGTTGTGCGCCAATTCGTGGAGCCGATCATGGGGCGAGAACGGACTGTTCAGAATACTCAGGGGAAACAACGAGTGTAACATCGAAAACCGAGTGGTAGCCGGAATGCCACATGTACCGAAAAATATTAATTAGCGGACGCAAAAAAATACACGTACAATAATAGTCACTATATTATATTCTAACAATAATATTATATTATAATTTATAATGATACGTAGACGAGACAGAGTTTCTGTTTTTTATTGACCTCCTCGGTTATCCGCTTATATTTTTATTTACAATTATTATTCGTATATATATTTATTATATGTTTTATTACAATCGATTAATTTTTTTAAATTAATTTGTTTATTTAAACAATATACAATACCGAATAAAATATGTTTTATTTAATGGTCCTATAAGTTGTGGTTTATAGTCTATACTCTATATTACAGACAAATTTAAATTTTTCATTAACCCTATTATATTGCAGGTACGAGAATACGCGGCAGAGTTATATACTCTACCCAAAGAGATCGTCAAATAGCGGTCCGTGGTCGAACATAAATATCTGACCCGCAGACAGAGCATTAATTTCTTAGATTATAAGGTACTACATTCAATTTGGATGGGTCCCGAAATCATCCAGAAGTTATTACTTAGGACCTCCAAAAATATCAATTAGTGATCCCTGTCATATAGTATCTACAATGCTAGTTCTCATACAGTAATTATTTCGAACGATTTTTTTAATTATTATATGTAAGTTATTAACTGTAATATTTGTATTATATTATTCTTATCGTGCGAAAATCGAGCTATTTGTGGACTATTAAATGCAGTCTTGGCATCAACATGTTGGAGCCAGAAAAATTTAAGTTTTTCATTTATGTACAGATTTCAGTGTACTATGCCATGCACTTTAATAGTGAATAATATTATAAATGTATTTATGCATACACGTATGCATCACATTTATGATATTCTGAAAAAAACAACTCATCATTTTCAACTCAAACAAAACTGAAACGGTAGATAGATTGATTGCAATGGATTGCCGACTAAAACAGATATGAGTTATTAGTCGGGTTTTATTAAATTTAATATATTTTTTAAATTTTAAATGACGAGTATGAAAATCCACAGTTTTTTAAATAATTAGCATCAAATTTTGCACACATTATTTGTGATCCCGATCGGATTGTTAGAGTATTATATGGGTAACAGCAATCATAGTATGTTAAAGACAATACACAGGCTAAGGCTTATGGAGTCAAATAATACTCTACTGATTTCGACTATTCAATAAAGGTTTTGATAATAAACCAGTTATTTTAGTTACTGATGATACCACATATTTGATTAAAATCAAAACCACAATATATTAATTTATTTCGGTTTTGCAATTGATTCACATAAGAATAAAATGTTACTTAAAAGTTATTAGTAATAAATTATTACTATCTCTCGCAGTTGTATTGTTCATCTCGGTTTCATTTATCCCCGGCGAATGCCATGTAATACTGTAGCTAGTAATATTATGTTATTTTTGTACCTAATTATATGTAGGTACCGAGTTCACAGTGTAAACTAAAAACGACAAATTTCAAATCGAAAAAACCGTTTTTGCCGATTAAACATGCAATTCATATTTATGTTATTTTTTAAAATATGCACACATAAATAATTTCATGTATTAGATATTAAATGTATTTTGTAGGCAATCAAATCAAATATTATAATTTATAAAACTATTGTAAAATTAAAAACTAAAAAATATAATATGTTTAATGTTTATACTATTGCTTATTTTATATAATATATTAAGAAAAACTAATGTTTTAAAATAAATGAGTCAACTTAGTATTGGCGACTAGAGTTGTTTAATTCTTGTACCAAAGTATCTTGGATGTAAGATCCCAAAGAAAGTTCCATGAAACGTTGGAGGTCGTTTTCGAAGTAGGAAACAAGGTTGGACTTGACGTTCTTCAAGTTGTAATGGAGACCA
This sequence comes from Myzus persicae, assembly GCF_001856785.1. Lineage (NCBI taxonomy): Eukaryota > Metazoa > Arthropoda > Insecta > Hemiptera > Aphididae > Myzus > Myzus persicae. The sequence continues at coordinate 2,546 of NW_019102290.1, forward strand.
CGTATTTCCACGTTGGTGTTGGCCTTGCCATACGACTGTTGTTGTTGGGTTGACTTTTCGACGTATACTTTCATGTTGATTTGGTCGATAGTGAACTTCATTGGCCCTGTGGTCGTTCTCATATCACCCGACATGATGTTCACAGCGGATGTCCATTCCATGTTTTTGATGGAGAAGTCATAACGCATTCCGTAGGTGTCTTGGGATTTCCGTTGGAAAGTCACAGAGTTCAATAAATGTTCGGTGGCGTGCTCGAGTTCTTCTGAGTTCATGAAACCGATGTTAGTCATCTCCATGGAGACTTGGTCCTCCTGCCATTTTAAGTCGAACAGCTTGTTGGCGTTATTT
>NW_019102291.1:0-2973 GCF_001856785.1 Myzus persicae
CCTAACAACATCATTCGTTTACAAACATGTACAAGCCTGTATAGACAGGTCCGAGTATTGCCGATGAATTCCAGGCAGAAAGTAGTGCACACAAAGCAAAATTAAACCAGTCTGTTAACTACCGTCTATGTGTATTGTCGTGTCAATACAGAGTTCTAATGTGTTTTTAAAGTGTATACAAATACTATAAAATATAATAATTTATTCTACTTTTATTGGACACCGTAGTTCATATTTCTACCACCAGTTCTAATATTATCGCATGCGTTATAATAAGCCGCTTAAATAAAACTATTTTACACTGCTATTTAAAGTATAATATATTTTTTATACTTAATTACTCATCTATCCGTTGAAGGGTAAAGTCGTGTTTCGCGAGTTCGACTATAGTGTTCATCAGTTTTAACATAACCATGTTCTCATGTAGTATATGCGATAAGACCTTTACTAGGATCTGCAGTCTACGCAGACATGCCAAGTCACACGATATACAAAATAAAATTTCATGCAGTATATGCTCAGAAATATTCACACGGAGAGACAACCTTATCAGACATAGCAAGGAAAAACATCGTAAGTATTTAACAATTTAATATATTCGTAAACTAGACGACTAGTGTATCTTAGTAAAACTTAGTTTCATTACACTATCTAAATATAATATTATTTTAAATTATCTAACTATTAATATCATTTCTAGAATCAAATATTGCAATTCAACAAGAACCAACCATAACCAATCGAGAAATTCAAGATTTTTTTAAACCAGCTGAAAACATTTACGATTATAATGGTAAATATTTTATTCATATGTTTATTCACCTCCTATGATATAACAATAATATAAATATATATATAATAAAATAATATCATGTTCACCCCCTCATATATACATATTATTTACTAGTACTATTATTTCATGGTATACAAAAGTACGTATTCATCTAAAATAATCTGATAATATTTCAAATAAACATATTTAAAGTTATAATTAGTTATTACTATTATTTCACAAAAGAATAATGTGTATTATTGCTATAACTGAGAGCTCTATATCATTTTTGTTTTTGCTTTTACATACATAATATATTTACATAACATATACATGTTGGTAATACTATAGCTTCACAACTATCTCCTTTTATTAATATATATTTTTAAAAATCGTATTTTTTTCTATATATTAAACATATCACTAACATTTTTTTTTTAAATTCTTGATTTTTCTTCATAAACTTTTGTTAAAAAAAAAAAAAACCGTTTATATTTATAACAATTTATCTTTACACACATATTTTCTATAATGTTTATCAATAAAATAGTAAATTATTTATTTTATTTCAGTTCCTTCGGCTTCAAATCGCAATGATCTTAAGCGTGTACATGCGGAAAATTCGAACGAAGCAGTAAATGCTAAAAAAACACGCATGAGCATCGTTAAAACCCCCCGGTTTTGTTAAGACTGGTTCATCGATCTCTAATAAAATCAATTGGTATTATAAGAAAAATACAGATAATATGAACAACTTCAGCGCATTTTTAGTATCAGCAAAAAAAGACTTAATTCAATTACTTAAAACATCATCGACAAAACACCCAATTAAATTTAACCTGAAATTGGAAGCGACGTACAGCCGGCCAAACGTAGAGAATTCAGCCGAGAACCGTGCATTTAAAACTTCAGCCAGAGAAATTTTTATGGATACGGATATCGACTCAATAGTAGAACAAGCGTTCGTAAAATTATTGCTCGAAGAGGATGTTTATACATCTAAAGGAAGTGGCTTTACTTTGGAAGCCATAGACGGTTTACTGTTAGGAGTATACAATTACACACCTATGGGTGCCGGGTGGCTCATCATACATTCCATTATCAAATTATATTAAGAATAAAAAGGCAGTCATCAATCCCCAAAACTCGGACCAACAGTGCTTCAAGTGGGCAATCTTAGCAAGACACGTTATGGGCAATAACAAAACTATTGTAACTGAAAATTATACATCGCTCGAGGACAATTATAATTTTTCTGGTTTATCATTCCCGACACCCATCACAGAAATAAAAATATTTGAAAAAAATAACCTGAACACGTCTGTCAACGTTTATGGATTAAAAAAAGAAAATAATAAGAAACATATGATTTTCCCACTTAAAGTTGTGGATGAAGAAAAAAAAGATCATTTCGATCTTTTACTAATTACTGTCGGAGATAAAAACCACTACACATACATCTCTAATTTTTCCCGGCTTATTAGATCACAAAAAACTGGACATAACGACTCTGTTGTATTTTGCAAACGTTGCTTCACATCGTATGATAATCGACCTTTGAAAAATACACTATGTGGGCAAGCAGCACTTGATCAACATAAATTGATATGTGGGTCGCATAAACCAATTTTACCTCAGATGCCTGAGCCCGGTTCAATGTTGGAGTTTAGCGCATGGAACAAAACACAACGCCACCCCATAGTTATTTATGCCGACTTCGAGGCGCTTCTCGTTAAATGTAACGAGAAAAAGGGAAAAAATACTACTGTAATTCAAAATCATGAGCCTATGAGTTATGGTTTTTTCGTAAAGGTCGATGACCACATACCAAAAGAACTGCTTGAAGAATTTGAAATACCAACATCGCCAGTTATATACCGTGGAAGTAATGAAAATAAAGAGGTAGCAAAACATTTTGTACAAAGTATTGTGGAAATAGCAGAAAAAATAGACAAACTGCTCAAAACCAACACACCAATTATAATGACACCGGAACAGCGACGCACACATGATGTATGTACAACATGTAATTTATGCAAAAAGGGATTTTCCAAAGAAAACCATAAAGTAGCTGATCATTGTCATCTATCAGGCAAATTTAGACAAACTTTATGTAATTCATGTAATCTCAAGCTTCAACAACCAAATTTCGTACCGGTTTTCTTTCACAATTTAACCAACTATGATGCTCACTTTTTGGT
>NW_019102292.1:0-2823 GCF_001856785.1 Myzus persicae
AAAAAAAAAAAGTTAATACCTAATGGATGCGACAAAAATTGACAGATATAAAAGTTGACTAGAAAGACAACTAATACCTGCTATCGAGTTACACAATATTATTGGACAAAGATTAAAGTGGTCATCGGGATTTGGTCACATTTTGCTCGCCTGAACGTGTTAAACATGATACAATAATGGCGTTGTGTACATTATTCGTTATCGAAAAGTTCTGGTCATTGGTTTAACACAAACAATCCATGGACGATATTATCTCGTATACTTAAATATATGTATATATATATATATGGGAATAATTTACCATTTGTTGAATTTCGAACCTATCCGAATGTGCTGCGAGGTGTATATAATATAATACTAATCATAAGATCTAGAATAATCACTAGATATTCATACCTATCTATCTAGAATAATCCTTCTATTATTTAAGAACAATTCGCTGCTAACAATCAGCTATTTGTTGAACTATATTATTCACGAGTCACGACGAATCAAACACTGCATTTGGTTGCTTATACGTTGAATTATCGACATTAAAATACAATATATTACAGTATATATTTTAATCAAAAATTTGGTGGACGAAAAATGTATTATCATATATTTTACGCACACGTAAATTCGGGATACTCTTGCATGTGTAATATTATTATTGAAATTTGCAGGAAACGGTTTTTCATAAAAAAAATCAGGGAAGCAATGTCGAATTTAGGGTGGCCCTGCAATCCGTGTACAGTAATATCTTATACATAATAGTAGCTATATACATTATTATAGTACAAGGAAAATCGCAAACGTCTCCTGTAAACGACCGGAAGTGTGCCGAACACCGGTGGTTCCGAATTATCACGGTGGCGTATGCACACGATGACGAACGGCTGCTGCGAGTCGGACGACTTAATCTCGGCGGCGGTGGTTCGGAGATAAGGCGGCCCGCGGTCGCTGTCCCGGCACGACGCTATATTAATCACGGACGTGCGCTCCCTTTCCCGACAAAAAATGTACACGAAATACAGTATATATGTATACGAATAAAAGGGTTAATTAAACCGGAGAAACCCTTCGAGCCCCGCTCGCGTTGGTGGCGGCGGTTCACCGAGAGACGGTGAAATATTATCGCGCCCCCTGCGCCCCGTATAATATATTATATTATTAAATCCGCAACGATAATAGGACGCGTGACGATTTTAATAACTAGATAAAGAGAGAGACCGATGCGTTACACGGTATAATACGAAAATAAAATATAAATAATATTATTGATGTCGAAAATTCGGTCCGGTAATCGTCTAGTGGTTTGTCCGATGATTTATGATGGCGGGGCTCCGTTTCGCCAAGCTCGGAAATCGAACCCTCCTCGCACAAAAGCCGAAATTTTGTCGTGTGCTACGTGCAGGGATGATCGAGGGGGACAACTGCATAGTCCGATAAAACCCAAACCGGCTTCGGCTATTCTCCTGCATATAGTGCTCGCGCTGTATAATATCCATCGTCGCCTTCGCCGTTTTGAATAACGGTTCAAGTTTGTACTCATCGGCATTGAGATTAGACAATTTTTGAGATCTTGATTACTGCAATATACCCACCGTCTCAAAGACTGCACAGTGCACACGGCTTTTGTGCTCAAGGGTGATGCACGCAACGACTATTAGGAGGAAAACAACAAATATTATATTATACTACCAAGCACTAAAATACAGAATACACCCCATGTGTTAAAGTTACTTCATACACGCGTATTACATTGTTATGCAGAACAACATTTTGTAGTAAACAATAGAATCTATAGTCGAACGCCGAACGGGTGATTGAAGAAGACCGTCGAGGAGGCCAAAGCTAAGACGAGAGGACTGGGTGAAAGAGTGACGTTAAAAAGCTAGGACTAGATAATATCAGATGGAGAAAGCTGCAGAACGCAGGAACAGGTGGTAAGATTTGTACTTAACGATGTGGTCTTAAAGGCCGAAACCAAGAAAGAAGAAGAAGAAGAAGAAGAAGAATATTATGATGGTATATTGGGAGTATATATTCAAAACGAATTCGGATCGGAGTCCGACACTGACCGTATCGGTTATTATTATGTATAAATAACTATAAATATACTAGCTGAATTGCCCGGCGGAAAAACTCCTTTTAGGTGTAAAACACTGTCTAATTTTCATCGATAAACTTCTCGGAACAATTCTTGTCGTCGACCTTCGGACAAAAAGGATAGGTTGCATGAAGTAGCTGGAAACCCGCGAGCCGCCATGAACCCGTGCGTGCAGCACAATACGTATTTGCGATGAATAATTATGATTGTTAATTACTCCACTAAAACGCAACATTTTTGATTATTGCTTTCTTATTGCTCGGTGAAAATATGCGGAGAACCTCAAAATTTCAAGTTCGTACGTCGCGCAGTTTTTGAGTTACAGCGATCAGTACATGCTCGTACGTGTATGGGAATAATATTTGATAATATAATGACAATGCAATATCTGTCGCTCGATCCGGCTGCCGGGGAGCTCTGCAGGGCGAACCACCGCCGTCCGGCAGAGATAGCTCGGCGAAAATCACATAAACGCCAATATAATATATCATATTATTTTTTTTTCCTCACTATCGTTATTATTATTGCCTATACATATACTTATATAATAATATTGTGAGCGCCGCAAACATGTTTCCGTCGCCGTCGCGTCGTGACCTACGCTCCGCACGCGGATTATTACTACTAATTTATATGTTAATTCAATCACAAAATCTCATATCTGTGTTTTATCCATCGTACAATTAGCCGCGATCGAGTTGATTGTGCGTCTTACGGCAGTGCGTACATAT
>NW_019102293.1:0-2970 GCF_001856785.1 Myzus persicae
GAAAGCTTCCTTTACCAATCACCCTGAATATATTATATTTGAAATCATAAATAATCAAAGATTAAATCATACCTTCATCAACGTTAACATTAAATAGAGGGGGATTATCAAGAATTGAAAAACTTCTAAAATTTTTTTTCAGACTTAATCTATTGTTTTTTTCATGGATTTCATTACATGAGATTTCCTCGCTGCTTGAATTCAGTTTTTTATGTCTGATTTTTCTGGATTCCTTATCATCATTAGCAGAGGATAGTTCGGATGTTTCTTCAGCACGTTTAGCCTTTCTTCTGGCTTCAGACAAAGTATCTAAATAATAATTTTTTTTAATAAATAGTAATAATATTAACAGAATAATGTATTGTACTAACCAATATTTTTTGATAATATTCTTGCTTTGAAGAAATCAAATTCCAGATTGTTTGGATTATAACGACGTTCTATCATCTTTGTGTGGTTTTTTACAGTTCTGTTTGGCCAAGCACATACATTATTTTTATACCAAAAATTTGGTACACACTCCACTGTGTTATCATCGTCAAAACTCACTACTATCCACATTTTGCAAAATCTATAAATGTAATGTTTATGGAGTATGATACATAATTAAAAATGAGCTTATAATTTATAAAATCTAAAGAATAATAACTTACATAGGTAAATATCTTTTATATTATTATTTAATATTTACAAATAAATCATTTTTTATTAATTTACATATTATATACAATCATTAAATACTTTATTTACAATTAACAATTATGTGAATGTAGTATAGGCACAGATATTTTTTGATCATTCAATTTTAAAAGCATAATTTTTCTTTTAATTTCATCTAAATTAATTAATGTTAATTCATCTGACAAATTATCAACTTCATAAATATTAAAAATACTTGAATTAATAGGTGTTTCATAAAAAGGTTTTTTAGTAGAAAAAACATTTCCCAATATGACTATTTTGTCCATATCATTAACATTTACTATGTTTTTTATTTGATAAATATTTTCGTTTTTACACAACACATAACAGTCTGCAATATTATTGGTTTTTATTGTAAAATTGTCCAAGTATAAAGTTTTGTACTGAGATCCTGTTAAGTCTTCTAATAGTGGCCCTTCTGAATGTTGATTTTTACATATGGGAACATAAGTTTTGTTTTTATTATTATCATCTATATTACAATCTATTTTTTCATGGTGACGTTTAATTACTTGCTGAAGTGGCAACTCATGTTTTCTAACCATTTTCTTTAACGTCTTCATATAATTTTCGAACGGGAAAGCGCTTATATTGTCAAGAGGGCCAAAATGCTTAAAGTCATCAACTATATGTGTTAGAGCATGGACATTATGGGATACAAAGTGCTTACCATATAGCAATTCAAAGTTGACAACAAAATAATTTAGGAGTTCCTGAGCATAGTCTACGTAGTTAGTGAAGTCATTACTCAATAGTATTCTCATAGCAATGCTTAACGTCATAAAATGTTTATAGCAGTCTTCACTTAAATAGTTTTTAAAACATATTTGACCGGTATAAATTAATAACTGTCGTAGCTCAGTAGCTTTGAATCTGCATAGTTCATTTAAACCCCTGGGTTTTCGTGCAAACTCACAAGGTATGAATGGTTTTAATGATAACAGAAATGCAGATAATTCTTTACAAACCAAACTTGGCATTCGTACACTTAAAGGTCCCTTATCGATCCATAAACCAATCAACTTCTTCATAACCCCCAGACACGTCAAATGCATGTAATCCAATGCAAAATGTGTGACAATATTAATATTTGGTAGATTACACAAATTTGAAATGGACCTGCCAACATGATGCTCATCGTGTTTTCTTGTAATGTAATCATTGTGTGTTCGTTTGATTAAACTGGCAGATGTTAATGGAAAACAAGTTCGGCTTTGGAGATATTCCCCTTCTTCTGTACAACGTGTACAGGAGTCAAATCCTGTATGACCTTTTATTTTTAATACAAAAGATTTAGCAGGTGCATCAAGACAAAAACCATCTATTTGAACTTTAATTATAGTTGAATTTATATTAATTCCATTTAACAGCAATTCTCTAGCTTCTAAGATAAATTGTTCAAGATAATCATTTGAGCATTTTGGTTTTTCATGGCCCCAATAAATCCCAATAGGAAAGACATTATTTAAAGGACGTATATAGCCCAGAATTGGCCAAAGTTGACTTGAGCTGCTTTTTGAAATAGGCAGACCATCAATGCCAACAACTATTTTTACCAATTCTACATCATTTATTGATGTTAAATTAAAATGTCTTCTAATAGCCAAACTCAAACCAAAATGGTAGTAAACACCAGGATCAACCACAGTTAAGTTAGAAGTTTCATTTATCTTTCTAGTTCTTAATACACTCCGCGAATCCTTAGGAAGTTCAGATAAACCTGGTACTTTTTTTAGTAATATCAATAATTCGTTTAAAGCATTACGCGGGATGTTGAAGTTGATTGCCCAACCTGCCAATTCATGTTTTAGTGTTTCAATTAAGCTTGATATATTGTTAGAATTTAAAGGAGAATTAGGTGTAAAATCTAATGACAATGCTGGACATTCATCTACAGCCTATTAAAAGAAACGAAAAATAATATTATTTCTTAGATGCCTACCTAAATATTAAGTTATAGCACAAACAATTTTTAATTTTACCTGTTTTTAGAATAATTTAGTTCAAAATATTAGATAGGTAGGTAATGATTAAGGCTTAGATTTTAATGTACATATACTAGTAATTGTCTAGTATACTACTAAGATATGTATTTATACAACCAAAAAATGTACACAAATATGTGATAAAAACTCAAAATATATTGTTTAGTAATACAATATATCCATCAAAGTTGTTGGCTGATGAGTTATGGGTAAATTTACTTACATTGAAAAATTCTATTAGAAACTGGTAGATTTCAGTAGGCATCTTCGAAAATTAAAAAAA
>NW_019102294.1:0-2964 GCF_001856785.1 Myzus persicae
AAAAAAATGTAATGTTTCAAAAACATCATAAACTGCTACTTACATACAATACAAATAAATACAATACTGATTTAGAACAATAGGTGTATAATATGGCTGAATAATAATATAAGATTCAATGAAAACTCATTTAACTTTGAAAACGTTTCAGACAGTAACCTTACGATTTAAGTATAAATGACAAAGAATGAATCTACAACTTTGATGTTTTGTTTATTCACAATTTTTTGTTATGGAATTTTTTTTTTTACTTACATTTGTTCAAGATATATTATTTGTGTAATATTTCTAAACAATAGCCGGAGGTTCTTTGTCTGATATAATAGTTTTTAGCTATGTACCTAATAAAAAAAAATTAAAATTGCGTATAAAAAATTAAGATTATACTTGAGATAATATTAAAAACTAAATTTGTATATTAACGAATAAAAAAAAACATTTTTGACGTCAGTGAATTTCATCCTAAAAGAAAACATAAGGGAGAATATGGTACATTAAATATAAAATCATTTTATTAAAGAAAAGGTCACCTGCGTTTTTATATAAGATTTTTCAATTTTATTCCCGTACACCATCTCACGAAGAATTTTAAAATCGTTGAAGCTCCAACGATAAAATGTGATTATAAATATTCAACAAATAGTTGTGTATCTAATTTTTTATTTAAACTGTGTACACCTAATCATACTCGTTTATCTATAATCCTTATAAAATATTTAAATATTCATACCAAGAGATATGGCAACATCGTTATACAAGTATCCCTCGAATAATTTCACATACTATTCTGTAGCTATTAATCAAATATTGTGTAGCCACTCACAGAATAAACCAAGCTGAAGAATAGGTACTTCATATTTATCGATTTTTTTGGTTAAGTCATTACCTACACTATACAGTTCATAAATAATGAACTATTACCACAATAAGTATTCAAAATTCAAATATTATATTAATATCTAATTTTATTTAGTTGCCAATTCTTGTGGCACAAAAAAAATGGACATTATAATATGTTATATCTACTCATTAGGTATAATATAATTATTTTACAATAGAATTACAACAATATGAACAAAAACAAATTCACTGCATAACTGCAATGATGAAACTTGAAACATTATGTAGGTGAAACCGGACCTCGTGTTATTAGTGAAAATCTGAGAATTCATAAAATAAACTCATTCAAAATTCTCGGAAGTAAGAAGGTAGACATATTATGTTGGTTGAAGACGTTACCATGTGAGTGATGTGTGTGTGTGTGTGAGCGAGCTAGCTTATTTTTATATAATAGAAGAGAGCTTTCTATATAATAGATATTGGGTGATTTTATTTTTGCTTCTGTCTAGTACAGAATCTTTTATGAAACCTTGCATAATATATTTATTCTGACATCGGTGCGATGCCGTTGAGTAAACCTTTTTTTCAGCGTTTCCTATTTCCGAGAAAAAAAAACGGGGCAATAAAGCACATGGACACGCACACACACCACACATCCTTAAGTGTACGCCGAGCACTGTCTCACATCTACTCGGATACGTGGTCTGCGATTAATCTTAAACGCGTCAATTCCAAAAATCCCATATCCAATCAAAAATACTAGAACGTAATAATACTTCAACCCAGGCCCCGTCACTCCAAGTTATTCCTGACGGTTGTTGTAATTGTTTTCGGTATTGCATTTCAGTTCGATTACTCGACTCACGCCACTTCCTGCAAGGCGTACGGTTTTGAAAAATAAAACTCCACCGTTTTGAAATTCCGGTAATTCGCGTTTGATTCCGTTGTTATACATGTTATTAGATTATTTCGCAACGCCTTTTTAATATATTTTAGGTCACGAATATTGTCCCAGCGGAGAACGTATATAATATACAGCGTGCGCCCAATCATTATAGTGAGTATACCCTCTGCACGGAAGATAACACGGAAAGCCAAACAAAGAAAAAAATAAAACAAAATGTTCTGCTCGTCACCATTGTATATAAATGCCGTTCGTAGAACATAATTGTTTTAATTGAAAAGATATTTAAACATATAACATTAGTATATCAAATCTGAGAGTTTTGAAAACATTGGACCATAATATTTTAAGTGATATAAAATTATCATTGATTGTTATTCATAATTATAATTAATATCCTATTATCCCTCAGGTTATCTAAACGGTATTTAGCGAAAGGTAGAAGGTATTATTAAATAGTTAAACGATTTCAATTTATTTCTTTAATTGATATTGAAATACCTACTTTAGGTTTAAGTGGTTTAACAATAAAATATTATCCTAATAAATCCTCGAGTGCAAATCAATTCAGTACTTAACCGTTTTTTGATTGATGTATTTTAGTATAGAATTGATTGGTAATATTGTGTTCCCAACTTTGTCTTATTCTTTTAATAATCAGTAATCACCAACACTGCAATGACGTACTTGTGACAAATTTTAAATTAGGCACAATGAACAAATGAACATAATTGATAATAAATAATATTTACGTTTTGTTTGTACGTTAATTAAAATTAAGTAGGTAACAAAACACAAATTAATATAGTAAAAGTGTAAAATAAATGTATCTTTCGATATTATAATAAGTATCCATGATAAGAAGGTTTATCGTAGCTATTAAAAACACAATAATTTTAAGGACCAATACGATTACACTTTAAATTAATAATATAATAATTTGTAGAACGGTTGATCTAAAGTAGGTTTTTATTGTTTGTTAAAATGAAACCTTAGTAATCAACGCTTAATAAATGATTGTTATTATTTTTTTTTTTTTTGTTATAATTCTGATAATTATTCTCAGTCCATATTATACAATAAATTCAACAATTATATGGATGGACATAATTTAAAGGTATAATTGAGTTGAATTTGTAGTTGAATTACATACAGAATTTAAATTTTAAAAACGTACCTAGCTTTAAAAAAAAAAGAACGAACGAAAAAAAATGTAATGT
>NW_019102295.1:0-2965 GCF_001856785.1 Myzus persicae
GGCAAACAAACACTGCAATATAAGATTTTATTGATGTGACCCTTCGGACACCACTTTTTATGTGTATTGGTCCACAAAAGTCAATGCCTGTCCGAGCAAATGGTCTTTCTACAGTTACTCTTTCTCGTGGAAGATTTGCCATGAATGGTTGCATAGTGGTAGGTTTGTATCTGAAGCAAGTTAAACATTTATGAACGGTCATACGCGATAAATTTCTGACCCGCAATGGCCAATAACTAAGGAGCATATGAGACAATAATGCTTGAGGGCCAGCGTGCAATAATTGAATATGTTCATATTTGAATAATAATTGAGTAATATTGTGGTGTGATGGTAGAACAATAGGAAACTTTGTATTTTCAGTTAAGGAGGAATTTAACAATCTGCCTCCAACTCGGATAATATGTTTAGAATCTAAGAATGGATTCAATAATTTCAGTTTGCTTTTCGAGGACACTAAATTCCCTTTACTTAGAGCACCTAGTTCGTCTTGGAATGATACAGCTTGAGCTTGACGCAACCATACAAGCTTGGCTTCCTCAATTTCACCTACTGTCAGTGGTCCAGACTGCCGTGACTGTTGAGCTTTGAATGATAATGAATTGTTACGGAAACGCAATATGAATGCGGTGATTCGTAGGAGCGGTAACCATTCAGCAAACTTGTTTAGTATAGTATTTTCTTCTTGAGAAGTCGTCAACAGCGCAAGTTTGATTTGGCGAACTTCTGGTACTTCTTCATTAACTGATGGTTGTGTTGGCCACATTTCATTGTCCAGTGGGAGCCACGTTGGACCACACCACCATAGTGTACTTTGATGGAGATTAGACACTGTTACACCACGGGAGATTAGATCTGCTGGATTGCAGTAGGTGGGAACATGGTACCACTGCTCTCTGTTGGAATTATCTAAAATTTGCGCTACCCGATTTGACACATATGATTTTAATGGCTGCTTACTGTTGATCCACGATATCACAACTGTGGAGTCAGACCACAAGAAAATGTCAGAATCGTGAATATTTATAACAAGTCGTTTGAATTCGGTTTTAACATCGGTAATAAGCTCGGCCAGTAATACTGCTCCACACAACTCCAGTCTGGGTATAGTGGTTGGATGCATTGGCGCGACCCTAGATTTTGATAAATATAGGCGGCATGTTCTTGGCAACTCATCTTCGGTTTGGGAGAGCACATAGATACATGCACCAAAGGCTTCTAAGGACGCATCACAAAAACCATGCAGCTGCAACCTGCTCCAAGTTTGAGAAAATATGTGACGTGGAATTATTAATTGATGTAGCTCACCCAATGAGCTATAAAACAACTTCCAACGTTGCTGTAGGTCATCCGGTAAAATTGTGTCCCAGTTCAATTTAAGAGCCCACAGCTGCTGAATAAATATCTTTCCTTTAATAAGCACAGGAGAAATAAACCCAACAGGATCATAAATTCTGCTTATTTCAGAGAGTAATGTTCGTTTGGTGATTTTTACAGCAGGAGTACATTCTCCCAATTCAAAGTGGAATGTGTCAGTGCTCGGCTGCCACCTTAACCCGAGTGCACTAATCATTTCTTGATCAGTTAGTGTTAACCGGTAGGCTGGGTCGTTGACAGTAGTAGGAATTCGCGACATCAGACTGGTTGAATTTGAGCACCATTTTCTAAGTGGAAAGCCAGCAGATTGAAAAATGTTACTAAGTGTTTGGTGCAAGGTGTAGCAATGATCTTCGGTGGCACCACCACTCATAAGATCATCTACATAGAAATCTTCGATAATGGTTCTTTTAACTGACGAGTCATTAGTGTCTTGGGCTAACTGCAGGAGACACCTAGTGGCTAGGAATGAGGCGGACTTGGTGCCGTATGTCACGGTGCACAATTTGAACTCTTGCATAGGCTGATCTGGAGCTTCACGATATACAATTCGTTGTACATTGCGGTCTTCAGGGTGTACTAATACTTGCCGATACATTTTGGCAACGTCAGCAGTTAGAGCTATTGCATGGGTGCGAAATCTAAGTATTATGGAAATAATATCATGCAGGGTTTTTGGACCTCGATGAAGAATATCATTCAATGATAGTCCTGATCTTGCACTTGCCGAGCCATCAAAGACTACTCTGACCTTGGTGGTTATACTATCTGCCTTTACAACCGCATGATGTGGTAGATAATATGTTGCTACTTCACTGCCCTCCTCAGCCTGCTCCATGTGACCCAATTCTAAGTACTCGCGCATGAATGCCTTGTACTCATTAGCTAGTAATGGTTCTTTTTGCAATCTTCTTTCCAGGTTAAGAAATCTTTTTACAGCCATGTAACGGGAATCACCTAAAACAGAGGGCTCTTGTTTGAATGGTAATCGTACCACAAACCGACCAGACTCATCTCTGGACACAGTGGATAAGAAATGTTCTTCAGCATAGCACTCTTCTGCGGCTCTACTATTTCCCTTTGTGGCCTGCAAAATAATAGCTGATTGACTTACTGGCCCATGAGTGACTAGTGATGTACTTGCTTCTCCATGTGGGACATCATGAAGTTGACCCGCAACAATCCAACCAAGTGCAGTACTATGTGCAACCAGATTATGAGAAATAGCCATTTTTTCACCATAGAAAATCTCAAAGAAAACATCTGCACCTAACAAACAATCAATTGACCTTGGCTCATGGAATTGTGGGTCAGCCAATTGCTGCCTAACAATATTTGGTATACTCAACTCGTTGACCTTTACTCAACAGGATGGTAAGTCACTAGTAACAACTGGAATGCAATGGAATGTCAGTGCAGTAGAGTATTCACTTGTGCGAGACGACATTATAACTGGTGCGAGACGACTGACCGACAATGAAGTAGACCCAATGCCTTCTATGGATGTAGAGTCATCAATATTCTTTAGTTGTAACCTTTTAGCACATGCCTTCGTCATAAAACTTAACTGAGAACCAGAATCTAATAC
>NW_019102296.1:0-2909 GCF_001856785.1 Myzus persicae
GGTGTTAACATTTTTACTTTTTTTGATAATGATAAAGTTATTCCACCCGAAAAAGTTTTACCAAATTCTATTTTTATCATGGATGATGTTATCGGAGAACAACAAAACGTGATAAGGGAATATTTTTCTCGAGGTCGCCACAATAAAATAGATATATTTTATTTGGCTCAGAGTTATTTAAAAGTACCTAAACAGTTGATACGTGATAATGCAAATTTAATAGTATTATTCAAACAAGATGAAACCAATTTAAAACACGTATACAACGAACACTGTTCAGGCGATATGTCTTATATTCAGTTTAAACATTTTTGTGTGACGTGTTGGAACCGTGACAGGTTTGCCTTTATCGTTATTTGTAAAGATAGTGAGCGTGATAACGGGCGAAATAGATTTGGATTTGATACATATGTGGTTATATAAGACTATGCAATAAATAAATATTATCATTTAAAACGCAGCCATGATGGAAGAAACTACTATATTAGATGAGCTTGTTAAAGCTAAGGAAAGCATAAAACGTAAATATATCGCATTAAAAACCGGCTCGGATAACGTTCAACAACTAATGACACAGACATTAAAACCTATTACTGATCCTTTAACTAAAATATCGAATAAACAATTCACAAATAAAACAAATAATAAGGATCTTAGAAATATTAATAACCATGAAACAATAAATGATACTCGACCTATTAATGATGATCTCCAAGGCTGGGCATTAACGCGTTAATAAGTTAAAGTTAAGTTAAAAAGTTAAGTTAATTTAACTTTTTAACTTAATAAGTTAATTTTTTTTATGATTATTAACTTAATTATTAACTTTATGAGCTTTTGAATTAACTTTGAATTAACTTGAGTTAATTTTACGTTTAAACAAGTTAAGTTAATTTTTATTGTTATGTAATATGTTTTCAAATTCGTAAAAATATAAACACTTATATGATAAAATTACAAATATTATCAATGCCCGGTTTTTTTCGCCATCGTCGCCAGTTGGCGGGTATATTAACAAATATCCTTTATACTATATATTCCTATTTAGTATTTATACATTATTATTATATAATACTTATTAAGAATTAATATCTGTATAGTAGATAACGCTGAGCGGACTAGACTGTTCTTGGTAATACCTAGTTTATTTTTGTATAATTTATTATTAATTCGATGTTTTCAACGTTTTTGCCAACCGCGATATTAGGAATTCTGTCGCGGAAGCGCAGTCACTCTCACTAGTGGTGGTAATACCTACAATGTTTCTATAATCGATATCGATACATATTATTACTTATCTGTTACAACTGGCATATCCAGAGTTTATTATATATATTATCTTTGTCTGTGTTACGATGAAAAAATTAAAAATAGTTTAATCCCGGTTCGTGTTATTGGTCTGTGGTCAGTCTTAATGATAATCTAACAACGCATACAGCATACAGGCCTACCGCTATAACTATCGCCTATCAGTAATTCAGTAATAATTATTCAGTAATCAGTAATCACTGTACAAACTACAAGCATTGATCAATGCTACAAGTATAAAAATAAATACGCTATACTAATATTCAGTAGAATCAGTACTCGCCTACTTCGATTTCGATTATAATAGTAAAATGTTAAAACGTGGTTAAATGTAGTTTCTACAATCTAGTATCTGTCCACATTTTCCGTCTACAGTTTACCTACGAGCTACGAATAGTAAATTTTCTAAGTTGCACTTGACTTCGACTAACCAGTCCATTTTCGATTACGACTTCAACCAGTCTAGTGATGTTTATATATTTTGTCATTTTCTGTCAACACTCGAATATTTTCTTTCCTACACTCGAATTTTGTTGATCAAGTAAGTGGTTACATTTCTAAATTACTAAAATATGTTTAATATTATATTTAATTAGAATAATTGATTTCTTTTTTCAGGTTTAACATCATGAATGAGAATATTTTGATGAAATGGCCCAGCATCAATAAATACTTTGAACAGCTTGAGAGTGACTGTCAAAATAATTTATTATTTAAATGTTTGTTGTGTACGCCAAAAATAAAAAAAATATCAACGTCAAAATCTTCAAATTCCAATCTAAGAACACATATTAAAGTAAGCTCAACAAATTTGTTTTTATTAGAACCAATCTTAACTTACTAGCTTAAGTAGGTATAGTAATTAGAGTAAGTAACAGTATAACACTAGACACTAGTACCTATAGATTAAATAGTAGGTTAACCAATTATCAAACTCAAAATTAAGAACATTATTTATGTACTTTTAATTTTTATCTGATATTTTGTAACTAGTAAGTCGTAGGTACCTACCTATTATTTATTTTTTATTATAATGATGTATACAATATAAAATAACCTTCTTGTTATTAATGAAGTCTTATAATTTGTAAATTACATTAAAATGGTTGAATGGTTGAATAATAGTGGCCGAAGTTGTAGGTAATAAAAATGTAAACCGTAATTTACAGAAATGTATGCAGGATTAGAATGATTGATATTAATGAATCGCTTTAAATTTTAAATATTGTAAAAAGGCCAACATACTAATACAGTAATACAGATAATATTCTTAGCTTTATGTCTGATTTTAATAGATAAATTTACCTTAATACTAGAACTAACAACATAAGGTGCGTTTTAGTAAATGCAAACCGGCTATGTTGCGAATGGGTCAAAGAAAGAGAAAACAAATAGCGAACATTACACTGACATCCTCCAAATATTTAATGTTTTTACTTTTTATATAGCTTGTTCATCCAAATAACTTGGATAATTTTAATAAAAGTGCAAAGAAGAGGTCAAACATAAATTTAAATCAATGCAGTAAACAATTAAAGATAGAAGAAGTTGGAAAAATATCTGTGAAAAAGTTAACTCAAGCTGAATTTGATGCTACAAAT
>NW_019102297.1:0-2964 GCF_001856785.1 Myzus persicae
TTCCTACTTCTTTTAGAATTAAATTCAGCCTTGTTTTGTTTTTTTTTTTTATCAAAATATCAGCAATGATAGGTATTTATTTTGTCAATAATTATTAATTACTAATTAGTTATAAAATACGCATACAAAAGATAGTTAAAACAATTCATCAAAATAATTAAAACAGAAAAAGGAACAAATAATAATTAGACATCGAAACCGGTTGAACTAATAAAGAAAAACACTGATGATGAGGACGAGTATCTGCTTAGTATGGTTGTGACAGTGTAAAGATTAAAATTAGAAAGAATCATGGTCCATGGATGTTACTGGGTCCTGATATACCCAGTGGTGAAGCCTGAACTTTTTGTCCGCGTGGCCACTGATTTATAAAGAGTTACAGTGGCATACGGAAAAAATGGTCATTATCTTCTCTTCTTTGTTGGTCCAATACATGGCAGTATGACACCTAAAACTTGAAATTGTTGATCCTCATTTCCTGCCAAAGTTTTCCCAGGTCCCAGGGAAGGGATCCTTGGGGTCTGGACTCTGAACCCCTTGGCTCCTACAATATTTTTGTAAAATTTATGAATAATATATTATTTCAATCATACAAAAGCTTTTAATATTTTTATAAAATTTCAGGTCAGGCCAAAGATTTTCAAGGACTGCATCAAGCCGCTGCCACCGCTGATACCATGCGCGAAATCACTAATATTATAATCTTCATCTTGTCGTTTGCAAAAAAGATATTTGTTGAGGCCATAACTGTCTGCATTATTTTCTAGTTATTTCATGTTTTATTGTTTACAAATCATTTTATCATAAATAGACTGTTATAATTATAGACTGTTATATAATCAAGTGAAAAAATACATTCATTAGTCTGGAGAATTCGATTTTAATGAGTGATCTTGTGCGCCGGCCATAGTGTGAACTAGAGAAACGCACTAAAACACAACTGCCCACACTACTACCTATTAATTGTGCCTTTAAGACCTTTATTAAATCACAGTGTCGTAATAAAGACGTATTTCTCTAATTATTATTTCGATCATCGTTAAATAACCGTTAGCACAGTTTGTTATTTTTGAAAATCATTAAAACCCAAGAATCACGTGCAGATTAGCGTTAACTAGTTCCCTTGTTATCAAATTAAATCGCAATAAAATATTTAAACATAATGGCAGTAAGTTATTAAAAATCTTAAAAACACATGAAATATCTAATCATAATATGAACAAAAACAACAGTAATAGGTAGGTACGTGGCGTTTCTGAAATACTATTTTATTTTTTTCCACAATAATTGATTTAAAAAAACACTATTTATAATTTATATCAAATTCGAAATAATAATATATTAAGGTTTTGTTATTTATCCACTTCACTCACCCTTATTATTATGATTTTGCTAAATATTTCCTTAACTAAATCCTATTAATTCCATCATATGTTTATATTATTTTAAAACAATGCTCTAAATCTAATAATTTTTCTATACAATATTGTGAAAAGCATTTAAACGTTTGAATTAAATTGTTATTTATGTCAATATATATATGTATGTATTGAAATTCATAGTTATTTATTATATTAATTATTAACTTAAGAATGATGTATTGATATTTGATACTAGATAATTAGAAGGACTAGTAATTTTTAAACTTTAAAGTACATGATGATAAGTAGTAGCATCTACAAACGGTTCTACTTGCGACCTGTCTATACTGTTAAAAGTATTTCTTTATCCATAATATGCTAACCGATTTAACTACGTACCTATAGGTAAGTACAATAGGTAATGTAATACACATTGTTATTACTATACGTATTATATAATTACGAGAAAAAATATTATATACATAATTTGTATGAATATTAATTATATTATCAAGTCAACATTCTTCCATGGACATTGCGGGAGTAAAATATTGTGTTTGTTTTGCCTGTCCAAAGGGAAAGATAGATATAGATTATACGTAAAAGTATATAATGTTGTCGATAAGGAGCCCCTTATTGTATATACTGTTTAAGCGTTGCGTCTATTAAACAGATATTATGTAGATTTGTATATATTATTTAAACTGTAGTATGAATAAATTAAAACACGACTTTTTAAAACTATTAATGAAACATTAACATGAAATCGTAAATATGGTGATCAGGCATGTATAATTTATAACTTGCTTCTAATGCTAATATGCATGTTCAATATTTATATGATACTTACAACTTACCTAAATGATAATGATTTATGAACCGAACTTATGAAATATTTATAAAAACCAATTATCTGGGTAATTACAGTTACATTAGTATATGATGTTTGATAACAAAAATAATGTTCCGATTTTCTAGGTTTATTAAACACAAAGACTTTAATTTCATTACAAGGTAACAATTTAAAAACTATTTAACCCAAAAGATTATTTTTAATTTGTTGATACCTTAGTTTTTTAAAAGTGGAAAAATTAAAATTACTTATACTTCAATATACAATATAAACATAAATTGAAACAATTTTTTTAAGTAGGATATAACATAAATCTATAAATATTGATTACAAATTTACAATCATAATTTCATATTTTTGCTACAGACGACGTTCTTTTAAAACTACAAACTACACGTGTTAAATTTAAATAGTTATTGAAATTTGAAATAATATTTGTCTAGGAGTATCTAAAAAATGCTCGATTGTATGTGTAATGAAAAAATGAAAAAATGAAAAAAAAAATTACTCTTAAGAAATGTTTTCAGTCCGAAACTAACAACATGTCTTCTCAATGTTTTTGATAGTCTGTCAAATAATAGCGTAAACATAGTATGTGTTGATAAATGTCGAGATCGGATGTTTTAGAAATTCGTCTATTATTGTTTGGTTTCAAAACAATATATCGTCTAATAACCGAAAATATTTGTATTTCAGACACCAGGTTGGGTACCTCGTGTTTGCATATAACTACTATATCTCATGATTAGT
>NW_019102298.1:0-118812 GCF_001856785.1 Myzus persicae
TATATAATATTTATTATAGAGATCTGTGGCCACGAATTAAGATATCTTAATTCGTGTCTGTGGCTAGTAAATAGTTTTTTGCCAACCGAAAACATGGCGGCTGTCTTATCAGTGTGCCTCACTTTTCGTAATATAGAAACCGCCCAGTTCGGTATCTAGTATAATATAGACATCTGTGATTTTAATGAATCAGTGGTGAGATAACTAACTTTTGATCATGATTTCATGACTTATAAATCATAATAATTACTCCATTAAATATAAATTTGTATGTGTTTATTGTGTTTTTATAGTTGTATACTTGTATGTGATAATTAGTGATATTAAGACTAATAGGACTTTAAGAGAGTTGAGTAACTTTGAATTACCGCCATAAAAGGGGTATCTAGTAGATCAAGGGAGATCTAAACGCAAAATGGGTAATTTAGATCCCCGGTTAGGATATTGTCAATTAGTTCCCTATGGTTATTTAGATCCCCTACCAATTAGATCCCTTAGTGTCATTTAGATCATGGGGATCTATTTGGATGGGGATCTAGGTGGCCGTTCACCGCGGCCAGCAGACTGTTATCAATTTACTTATCAATGTAATCGTTATCGCAACAAAAAAATTGTCGTCGTATCACAATATTCATAATCATAAATTCGTGGATTCTTCATTGTGAAACGTCAGTCGTTGTATTGAAGTATGGAATATGAATTATACCTATAATGGTAAATGATATTCTACAACTTACTTAAGTTGAACTCTTTCCTGAATTTTAAACCATTTTAAAGTATACGTACTATAGTATTATAATTACAAACGTTTATAATAAGAATATGATATTGTTTGAATACTATGTAGCCCCACTGCCGATACACAGTTAAGCAGTGCTCATCAATTGCAACACAGTATTTTGTCCACTAATCAAATAAATGGTAAGTTTATATCGTTTTTATATCATCTACCTACCTACTTTATGGTTACCCTAATTGTTCTGATGATTACAGGACCCGCTCAGCGACGATACTATCCCTTTCGGGGAGGAGAACACTACAAACTCTGGAAAATTACCGTTAGTTGAATATGAATACAAGACCTATACTCTTAATTATATTCTGTAACTTTTTAGTGGCTGTTCTGAATGTGGAAATAGAACAATAATTGCAAACAACATATTTGGGAATTAAATTTAAAAACCTATTGTACCCATAATTTATTTAAAAATGAATACTGAATAGCCATACCAAATATTATAGACCTAGACAATCAGCCTAGTATTCTAAAACCATAAAAGTAAATTTAACATTTTGTCAGATACTATTCGACATCGGTCAGATATGTCCATAACCCGCATTAGGAGCAAATCCAACGTTAGCATAAAATTAACGTCCAGTAAAAACAAGCAGTGGTCTCTTAATATATTGAATAAAACAAAACTTCTCACACACTTGTATAATACCCAGTCATTTGTTATTAGTTATTACCTACTAGAAACTCAATACCTCAATATTTTTGTTTTACTTTAGCCAGTCATACATTCTATTATAATAATATTATAATTTATAAGCTTATACATTTTTTGACAGTACCCAAATCCTACTAATATTTTAATGTTCCACAATAATGTAGTTTATGCTGCGTTTAATAACTTTTCTCTTGAAGAATACAATTTTATTTGTTTTATTTCAGGCATCCATGTGTAACTTTTTTTCACTTATTCTTCAGAGTGTCTGCTGTTGTCATCTATTTTTTCGGAAGAATATTTACTGAAAGCTTTATCACATTATTTGTTCTTATAATTTTATTATTATCTATGGACTTTTGGATTGTGAAAAATATAACAGGTTAGTTATCTACTTGATTGTGTATTTTAATATATTATATACAAATTGTATAAAAAATTTTATATTTACCTACAAATTATAATTATTGTTTTTGATATTTAGGTCGTATTATGGTCGGCCTCAGATGGTGGAATTATGTAGACGATGATGGGGTTTCACATTGGGTTTATGAATCACGAAAGGTGAGACATTTTTGGTTCCTACTATCCTCACTACCATTGGTGTTTGTCATCATTATGTAGGAGAACCTTCATGAATTAGTGCTTAAAATTAAAAAATTGGTTTCTTTTATGTTATGCTGGGTTAAAATTAGACCATTTATTAATCTATAGATACCGGACTTTAAAATAATATATTGATTTTTCATTAAATTATTCTAATCTTAACCCAGGACTTTTATTATATAGGAAGTATGGTTAACAATTTTTGTATTTTACTTATAATTAGGGCTGTGAATTCATAGGAAAGTGCATTTTTTTTTGGTGATTGTAAAACATAGCTTTGTGAGTACATAATTTGAATTATGTAATAACAAATCCATCTATGAAACTTTTATTTTGCATTTTTTGACGTTTTTGCATTTTTAGGTCATTTTTTCGCATTTTTAGGTCATACTTTGCTTTTTTAGTTCATTTTCTAGTATTTTTAATCAAATTCCATCAATTGACTTGTTTGAAAACTTTTTTTTTTTATTTTACACGGGCTGTATATATTATGTCAAATTTATATTTTATTAAATAATATTTTACACGAGTCACACGTGTAAAATACGGGTTAGGTAAAGATAACGTTTCAATAAAATAAGGCAATTGCTAGACAACTAGATAACTTAGAAAAGTTATTTTGGCATATTGTCAAATCAAATTCAATCAACATTTTTATTATTTTTTTTTTTTAAATACTTTTTGAACACTTTTTTGTTCTAATGTTTAATATCCTGTATCCAATATTAATATAAATATAAAAATTAAATTAAAAACCATTTTTAATAAATTGTATACTATAATTTTTGGCATTTTATATTCCTTTTTTTTGCATTAAATTCACAGCCCTAATTATAATGTTATGATGAGAGACAATAATATATTTTTATACCAAATGCTGATATTTGGCTCATTACTCAACCAAACCTTTGCTACACATGTATTTTTAAATATATAATTTTTATAACATGGTCATAGTCAGTAAATATTATGAGTTCCCTTTGTCAACAGGGATCTGTGCAGCATCGAATTAACTCCAGTGAATATAGAATATTTTGGGCTGGACTATGGTCTGTCACTGGAATGTGGATTTTATTCTTTATCACATCATTCTTTAGCATAAATTTTAAATGGATGGTAACTAGAACACATATTTCATTGTATGGGTTTATTCTTATGATTTAACAATTGTACAATATGTTTTCTTATTTTTTCTATAGTTATTGGTCAGCATAGCGTTGACTTTAAACATTGCAAATTTGTATGGTTATATTAAATGCAAAGGAGGGAATCAAGATAACCTGGGTATTTCTTCAATGGCCAGTAGTTTTATTTTTCAAAACATTGGAAAAGTAAGAACATTTATAAAATATAATTCATAAGAACTTTGTTTTCACTATCTATAGCTCCAAGTTCTGTTATATTAAAATAATTTATAGCTTATTGCAGAGGTTCCCTAACTGTGGCTCATTGTTATATTTCTAGTAGATCACTTTCAATTTTGAAATATTTATATATTTTTGTATATGATAAAATATTTAATGATAAATTACTTATATATACTATACGTCATACAAGTCTATGATACAGTATCTTCCATGTTAATATATTGTACTCTGATGTTCGTATTTGGTTTTATCATTGATCATTATTTATGAAAATTAGAAGTGTACCACTGTACCAGTGACATGTTACCACAACACTGCCAAACAGAAAGTTAGAAATAACAATGAAACAGAAAAAAACTCATTTGTATGTTGCGAGTTGCGAAAATTTAAATATTTTTCAAAATGGGTTACACGGTGAACAATTTGGGAACCTCTGCCATATTATATTATATAATTGAAAAATATTAAAATTAAAATGTTGTTGATAAATTGAGGCCTAATAATCTTTTGTATACCTATTTTTTTTTAATCAATGTAACTAAATAAAAACTATAGATTATTCACAGAACATTCACAGTAAAATATATTCTCTAAAATTCTGACTACAACATAGATTTTAGTGACATCTATTTTTAGCTTAAAATAAAATAACAAATTAAACATTCAAGTTGTATTTGAAATTTTACCCAAACACATAATATTGTTTAAGAGAAACGCCACACCAGCATGTGTTGTTTCCAACTTACAATCATAGTAAATTGTACATTCACGATAATCCATTTCACTCAGTTATGTTTAAGATTAGAGAGAAATGACCTTTTATTAAACTTAATGGTAAGATTTTTATTTTATCTAGGAGACTTAAATCAGTATTTTGATTTTGAAGCAAATTATGACAATTTTAAAATGTCCACCTTTAGAATAGGTACTCATAACTGGCTTTGTAATTAAAATATAAATAAAAGCCTCCAAGATGTCATAATAATTTTACCTTTAAATTTTAAATAGGTCAATTTACACTTTTTTCAATAATAATATAGTAAAGTGGACTATTTGAAATGTGAAATTTTTTATGTTGTGTGTTTCTCGTGATAAAAACAATATGTGGGTGTAGAATCCTCTTAAAGATTTTAATAATTATATTTTATTTACTTTGAGTTAGTTATGTAATGTCACTTTTGATTACTAAACTCAGTAATTTGAATATCATGTATGTAAATATGTATTATTCAGTTTATCAATTGTATAAAACTATGGTGGGTAATAATATCTTTTATAATTTCCAGGTAAGAGAGACAATGTCAAGTTTAAATAATCCTCCAAGCAGTCCACCAAATATAAAACCAACTGGTATTGTCTAATATTAAAGAAAAAATGAATTGTTACTCCAACTGTATGGCTAAATGTAAATTATAATTATCTGTATGTACCATTACCATAACTATATATTATAATTGTGTACATGGGTAAATGAATTATGAAGTCTAATAAAAAAACAACATGCATTATTAAAGAGTTTACAAATACAAAGAAATACAAATATTTGCTTTATATCAAAAAAAAAAAATAATAATAATAATACTTTGGTCTCGTAATCAGACATAGACAAGTATGCTATGTTGTGTGTGTGTATGGATAAATTATTAAACTAATGACAGATTTGATAAATAATTTGTTCTATTTATTACATGGTTAATGATTAATAGCTTATAGTTAATTATAAAAAAAAACTTATTATAAATAATTTACTCAACATTTGAAAAGTAGTAGGTATAATACACAATGTACATATTTAATCTTATTTCATTAAAAACTGTAACAGAAAATAAGTTTATTTGTGAACATAACGATGCATATTACTTATAATATAATATTTTTTATATTTGTTGTGTGGGTCTTATCTAGTGACGTTTACAGGGATAGAATTTTTAGGGTTCTAAACTGCTAACCCCTCTGAAATTTCTTTTTTCTACAAAAAAAAATCTAATTTAACATCACAATCAATACATAGCGTAGATTAAGTGTTTGACATTTTTAAAAGATATAAAATAAATTGTAAAGTGACAATAATATCCAGAATATCAATATTATCAGATTTTTTTGGCTGACAAACGTCTGCCATAATCCTTGTCTCCTGTATCATCAATTATTACTACGTTTATAATGGCTTGAAGATGGCCAGATTAAATTCTCTAAATAAAGTACAAATTTGAGTTACAGAAATAGAAAATTATAAATAGGTAAGCCATGGAAATATTAGCATTGCGGAAACCGTTTGATTTTTAAAGTGAATGAAAAACAAAACATTGGTGATTTATATCAATAAATTAAATAACATCACTCATCATTTTATTGACAGTAATGGTAATAATAAATAAAATACAATTGTCGTGTAGTAGTGTTGCCATTGGTTGGTCGGTTGTGGGGTCAATACATGTGGAAAAAAATGCAAAAAAGTTTGTGGTCCAGGTGAGGCTCGAACTCACAACCCCGGCATCGCTCACGAACAACTGTCTTATAAGTACCGTGCGCTAACCGATTGCGCCACTGGACCTGTTCGTCAGGAGCCGATTTGTACCCATTTAAGTGGTCTTGCCAACGGCGGTAACGAAATTGTTTATTCAAATATCGTTGATGCAAGTATTTTAATTTTATTTGTTTAATCAAGTGTTTATTATTATTATTGTTATTGAACAATAGAAAAGATAAAATATTGAATGATATGATAATAGTTTTGTATAATGATTTACTATATTCATTAGCCAGTCATCATAGATGTGCGCGTAGCTCATATTATGTTGAACATCAATTGAAAATATCTACCTACTAAAAAGTGCTATTAAATTTTTTAATCCTGTATTTCTAACATATAACAGGCATTAATTTTTTGTATTATACCTAGTAATTTTTCGTATGACATAATTGATATAATACTGTGTATTTAATTTTATATTAGGATGCCAAAGTTGCAATATAAACCCACCACCCACATAGGTAGGTACATAAAAAACAGTCAAAAATTAGATTTGGAAAATGTGTAAGTTTGTGGATTTAACAAAAATGTTCTACTAAATCAGCAAATTTGATAAAAAAAAAAAAATTGAATTGTATAAATCACCCTATGAAACACGTAATTCATGGAATGATTCTGTATCATTTCTATAATTCTAATTTACAAATTTCTTGACGGAAATGAATCTGAATTCAGAACAGTTATGGACAAATGAAATATTGTTGGGTGAGAATACAATATTACCTAATTGTACCCATTCCATAACAATTTAAATAAGTGTAACAAATATAATATTGCATTTTGGGAAAATACCAAAATGTTTTATGTTTAATTCCTATAAACCTGGACATAATACAAGGAAACAAACATATTAATTTCGGATTTTGGTTGCATACAATTGAAGAACTCTCTTTATAACTTACTCTTATGTCTCAAGAAAATACCATTTATTTAAGACAAGTATAACCTTGTATATAACCTTTGTTTCTTCTTAATTTACTGATAATAAGTTTAACTAATTATTGGCAATAATAAGATTTTCTGTTTATCATCTAATACATATTTTTATGTCTTTCAGGCACATATTTTGTAGTGTATGGCAATGATAAAATGAGCATTTGGTGAACATTTTAAATATTTACAGTTATTCGTTTTTTGAATCAGAATCAATGATCCAAAATCGATATTTGGGATAGAGTATACTGTATAAATGCTCCTGAACAGAGTGTTGTAGAACACAAACATAATGAAGAATATTCATTAAAGATTTTTTTTTAACGTTTTCTAACATCATAAATATGTAGGTACCTATTTATTACAAGATCGGTAGATATTAAAATTAATCGATATTTAAGAACTTCACTAACAAAAACTTCGATTGTTTGCGATTATTTCATTTATTTAAAAAGTAATTATAAATATTTTGAATATTATGGTTATTATTTATTACAAAAGAATTTAATTAATTAATTGTCTTTACAGGTATTTAATAAATACAATAGACCACTTCCCAGCAGTACCTTGGTAAAAAAATATTTATTATTGGCGGTAGGTACTTCCATGACAAAAAAAAAAACAAATAACAGCAATGACTAACAAACATTTTAAGCATATCATATTTTTGAAATGTAATAGCTATTTAGGGATATAAATAAAATAAATATTGTGCCTGTGATATTTGTGTGGTTAGGTTAGGTCATCTTATTTTTATGCTTAATAATGCATATATTGAAATTTAGATTTTTTGAATTGCCTATATAGTATATACAATTGAAAACCTTTTTTCGAATTATTGAAATTTTTTGTGCCACTTAAGGATGATCCTGTGACAAACTTCAGTTTTTCAAATAGTAAACTCCCTTTTTCATTTTTAATTATTAAGCAGATATTTTTTGTTGAGAATTTTGATGTATCTAAATCAAAATTCAAGCACGTAGTTTTTGAGTTATGTAACTTTGTGTTTTAATGATGATATATCTATGGTAATTGGTCAAGTAGTAGAGGGCTTAGACGATTTGAAAAAGTTGGCAATTACTATTGGTTTATCAATATAAATAATTTGTAGAAATGATCAAAGTATAATAAATATTACACCTAACATTACATATAGCTTTTATTTTTACAAAACCATTTTTAAAGACTATTATCTTTAGCATAAACATTTTGATAACCCAGAACTAGGTACCCGTTAGAATTTTTATTTAGATACATCAACATTTTCAAAAATACCATTCGCTAAATAATTTTCAGTAAAAAGGGGGGCTCTCATTTGAAAAATAGTATGGTACTCCTTAATTAGTACAGAAATAGCCCAATAATCTCTATAATATGTACTTACACATCATGATGCAATAATAATATTATGTTATAGTTATACAGTAACTGTTCGTTCTACTTGGCTCCAAGGTGATATGTTAACGCTGATGTCCCAAAACTAGAAGAGTTACCTGCAGTTCCAATCATTAAAACGATATTAGTGTTGTTAATAGGTAACTAATATTAATAGTATTGTGTTTCCCGCATACATAGGTGCAACTAGAGGCCAAAAACTGGGGGTACTAAAATTATACAGAGGAAACATCGACAAGAGGTTCCAGGATTATCAATACTTTCATCTTCTATAAAGAGATAGTTTTTTTTTTGTTTTTTTTTATTCAAATTAAAAATATTAAACATTTTGAAATGTATAATAGTTAACATATTTTACAGTTCACATTAATATAAGAAAGCGAAATATGTTATTGAAATCGTTCAAATGGGTTTAGATAATGACAACGATTGGGCAGCGTAATGCGTGTACACTGTAATATAATTTTTAATAAACAAATTTCAAATGCCCAATTTGTGTTTCGGCTAAAAAGTCAAATAAAAAAAAATCTCATGAAAACAAAAAAAAAATTTTCTTATGATGATTTTTAAATTTTTGGTGATTTTGATCTGGGGGTGCTAAATTAAAGGCTGAGGATGCTGAAGCACCCACAAGCACCCACCTAGTTGCTCCTATCCCCACATACCTACTATGGCATAGGTAGGTACATAAATACATAATATAATATTATGTAGAGCCAACTAAATATAATATGATAATGGAATGTTCAATAAACAACCTACTCACGACAGTCCTTTGAATTTCGATGCCGGTAAGTATACGTGGTACGATACTATTATATTGTATAGAAATTGAATATAAATTCGATAAAAACTAATAATAACCACGAATTTTATCTAATAACAATCAAACTAAGCTATTATCTATTAAAACAAAATCGGTTGCGAATTTCAAATAACGTTAAAAACAAACACAGACATTAAATTTAATAATTTTTAAGCCTTTAAGTGAAAATGTGAATAAAACTATTGATCATATGCTAATAATAATTGACAACACCGGAATAGAGAGTGATATTTAGGTCTAAGAATAAATGTATACATTTTGGTGGTGGAATTCATGTGTACCACATACTATAATAATTATAGGTACCTAGGTGCCTATAAACTCAAGTATAAAAGTGAAGATTGTGTATCGGTATAACGGTATCATACCTTATCGATAAATATAACTTTTTTTCTAAGATATAATTCTGAAAATGTAAGAAGAAATGTACGTTGACTAATGACCTCAAAATGTCTATTTCAACTTAAGTGTAAACCATTAGTCAAACTACAACACTCTATGTATCTAATTTATGTTTTCCAACTAAATTAAAAATTAAATTTTCTTTACGTCCATTGAATTTACCGTATCAATTATTAAGTCTACATTAGACCGCTGTAAATATTTATAAATTACAGTTTCAAACTTTTTGAGCCATATATAATTATTAATTTGACACAAATCTAACAGGCGATGGTCATATATTCCACCAGACCATGTCCAGAAGGACCTATAGGTACAATCATAATGTTGTACACGGAATGATCAGAATTTAGTGTTAAAAATCGTGTAATGTCGACATTATTTTTTTAACATACATTCTGATAATCTAGACTAAATTATAATAGTAATCAGTCTCATCCTGACGGAAAGGTATATCGTCTGAGGAATGAGGATAAACATTAAAATTCCGTAATTAAGTATTTAGGTTCACTTTTATTCATCACAAATAATTAAAACATAATATAACCACATAATTGTCACAATATTTTAATTAGGTATTTAATACTCACAATCACATATTATTTTTTTATTAATTATACGTAGGTACCAAAGTTGTACAATCATAAACAAATTCGGCACTTGAAGTGCATCACCTAATTTAATTCACCTTCCAGATAGATGACAATTTTTGTCTGTTTTTCAATCAATACCTAGGACTTGTTTATTCTCGTAGTATTTTTGAGATACTAGAGTGTACTAAAAATATAATAACTGTTTAGGTATTGTACTGATTAATATCCCGATTGAGCCCGATACGTATTTTGACATAAATATATAACTACCGTATTCACGATTCCCACGATCGCCAATATTCGGCGTGGTAATTTCCAGTCCATTAAAGATAAAAAAAATCAGATGAAATGTAAGATTGCAAGTGGTGGAACATATTATGCTGTTAAATATTGCTTATTAGGTTAGTGTTGTCTCGTTCTTCGTTATAAAGTGTAAGTGACGGACGAAATGTTAAGCGAAAAAGATAAACAAATATTAGTAATATTTAAATATAAATTTCGATTTCATAAGTTACTATAGCAAATGATATAGAAAAATTGTGTTGTACAAATAAAAGTTGTAAAAGTTTTGTTAAAAAATTCAATAAAGAAATTTTAACAAGCCAAATTCATATATATTTATGACAACAATCACAAACGAGACATTGCGTATTTGAGTTGCATATACAAATATGTCTAATACAAAATGCTTAATTTTATCAATTATAAGCTATTTTGTGAACCAATGTGTGTTTAGATGGGCCGCAATCGGTATGCTTATATTTGGGATAAAGTACGACTACTCGGGCCGCAATCGGGCAACTCCGAATATGTACTCGTCAGGTACTACTGGCGTTTAGGTAAGCAGCTGAAATGAAATCGCTGCGGTAATGCGGTATAATTATTGTGTGTGAAACATTGTAATTTTTAACCAATGGCCACAACAACTGCTGTACTTTCAACTAAAAAAAGCGTATATGTATTACTGTATTAGGTATTACCTACCTTTATTAAGTTTTTAGATACCCATATTATTGAGTATTGATTATTTGATTATTGACCGTAATGGAGTTAATGAGGTAGTTTTCCCTTAAGCCAAGATCAAGAAGCTTTCCTAACAAATCATGATGGTATTATCTAAGAGTGCAATCATTTTCTTTAAGCCGTCCTTTCAAATGCAATACAAAAATCAATTGTACTTGACACGAAATGTGTTATTTATTAACTAGGTATTATATTATTACGGGTTAGGTAGTCGACTTTTTACATAGATTCGAACAATTTGTAAGTCATTTAACTAACAAAAACAAGCTTAACATAGTAATACATTATAGTTAAATTAAATTAACATTGGATTTGGATAATATGTTTTAAATTTAAATATATACGTAAAATTGACTAGTTTTAATTATTTGACGATAGTATGATTATCCCGAAACATTTGTTCTAAATAAATATATTATATATTATACACTAGTGGTATACCTATAATCAAGGAACTATAACTATAATATTGTACTTACACGACGCCACGCAATCGTAATATTACAACTGAAATATGAATCGAAAAATAAAATATTTTCAAGAATATTTATAAGAATATTTTCTTCAGAAAAGAACAATGTGGACACAATTAAGCAATAGTGTTGGTATGACAAATGGGAAAGTCACGACGCTGACGAGAGAAAAAAATCGATAAATAATTGTACTTATTTGTATGTTTTTTATTTTATTAGAACATCGTAATATTAACAAAGAATACGTAGTATAATACAAAGAGTAAGACTGTACGAGACTGTAATGCTACAATAGATAATAAGAATAGTAACACACCCCCCAAAAGAAACCAACTTATGCAACAGTTTACATTAGGGTAGTCAATTTGACATTTTAAAACACCAGGGTTGAAATATTTAAGGTTATTGCGTATAACCCCTCTCAATCAAATATTTGACGATAAAAACAAAAAGGTCAGCGAAAAGGGAGCCAGTTTTCATTATAAGAAAAATCGATATATTTTGCAATTTGAGATCATAGACATATAAAACAACTAGATAGCCGACTACAGGATGATATTGAGTCGGGCAGCCATATGCCAACAGGGCAAAATTGCATGGTTGATAATATACCTATGTCCGTGATATAAATACCGTATATAAATATGTATCTATTGAGTTATTTTGTAAACATTAACCTGTTGACGTATGGCCACACGACTTCAGCGTTTCTGTAGGGGTGTATATTATGCATTCCGCTATCTAGTTGTTTTATATGTCTATGTTTGTGATATCCCTCTAAGCAGCCATTTTGTATCTGATGATAGCAATCCTTGTCGATATGCTATTGTCGATAACCTGTATAAAGAAAAATAACACCAACTCAAAATAAAAATAACAAACTAATTAATGGCCAGAGGAGTAATCCTATAAAATTACTGTTGACACCAACAAAGTACTCATTTATTATTCCAATTTCGTCCTCCAGTAAAAAAGAAACTACAAATCCAATATATTATAAACATTAATACAAATGACAGACAACAACCAGATCCTAAACCTACTAATAATACATACAGTTGCTTCAAAAATTGACAAAGGAGTTGAAATTCCAATAAATATTCAACAAACAGAAGTATCCCCTAAATTATTGGACAATTTATTATTATAGTATTTACGTATGTACATATTCAAAACACTAGCAATTATATAATATAAATCTATTTCGTACATTTTAATCAATACCGACATTCAAAACAAAAATTATATAATGTTAATAGACTCTACGAGTGCCATAAATCAAGTTAATAGTAATAATGATAATTTATAGTAAGTACTAGGTAGGTATTGTTTGTAAAGTAATCAACTTGGCTAATACAATCAACCATAATATGGTTGTTTAATGCATAGCAACTAACTAGGAAATGAAAGAGCAGACGTAGTTAGGTACCCACAAAAGAAAAAGTAACGCCACCTATGGAACTTCAAATAAAATAATTGCTGTAAAATATTTATCAACAACCGATGAAAAATGAATCGTTAAACATGGGAAATACCTTGAATGAAATAAAAATAGAAGAAAAATGGAACAAATTGAAGACACTCAACCGAAGAGATGAGTTGCATTGAACTGCATAATAAATAGTTATACTCATTACACATATACCCATCTTATGAAAAAAGATCTATACCTACCAAGATTATGTCAAACATGCGGCTATCCTAAATCTATTAAATATAATTTATTCACCGAATGTAGAGACACACAAGAATGTGACATATCTTCACACCTTCACAACTTCCCTTAGTCCAAATGAGTGATATTGTGCATCAAACATGTTAACCTGTATCAGTTATTTTTAGTTTAAATTAATTAATAATTAAAAATAAATAAACCGCAAGCCAATCTGACCAATGGACCAGCTACCGGGCGTCAACACTTACCTATAAAAAAATAATTAGTTTTGTTCATTGACGAGCAGCATTTCTCTGTAAGTAAATTAAACTAAATAAATAATTACGCAATTATTATATAATACGTGCGTCATTAGTTTATAATTTAATTGAACATGACACAATAAGTTATACCTAAACCTATATAATGTATTGTGTAAATATATATACACATATACATATATATACATATATATATATAACTATATGTATATCTTTACGGAAAGTGCTATCAATGGGGTGGCTTCTTTCAACAAAACCTCGTGACATGTTAACCTTTATCACAATTTCTTATTGTGTCTAGTATGGATACAGATTGTTAATTAATTTTGAAAAAAAAAATATGTATGTATAGGTACTTTGATTACATCGACTTCGTTATGTTTAATACTGCCCCATGTTTACCTATTTATTATTAACTAGGCGATTCAGGTAAATTATTTTTACCATATAACATTGAATATTCAATACTATATAATATAATTTTAAAAAAGTTAAAAATAAATTACAGTCGGTAACGATAACTATTGATACTAAAGTGTTTTTTCCGACTCCTCCCGTCTCTCATATAATTTATTGCCAAAATCAATTCATTGTATAATTCCACACATGGTACATGTCCACTTTTTTCAATTAAACACTACTATAGGTGTAGGTATGCTATAATAATATATTGTACTGGAAAATACAAAATTATTGAGCGTTTTCAATGTAGTAATAAATTATGTTCAGTTGAAATCTAATTTCTTTTGTATAAATGTATTATGATAAATAGCAGTTTTTAATGGCTATTGGCATATAAAAATTTAAAAACATCAAAACAACAAATTTAAAAATGCCACCTTAAAGTATACAAAAGTCATGACATAGTGTATTATTATAAAAACATTTTTTTAAGATATAATATTTTAAATACATTTAATATAATGGTATGTAACTATATCATTAAGAATAGGTATTTGTTAACTAAGATAACCTCGGGCTTCCAAACGAGTTTTGGACTACACCAAAAACCAAAATCGATTTTGTCAAAAACTGATTTTGAGTAAAAATTCCTAATTTTTGTCTGTTTATTTCTGGCGCTTTTGGAAATTTCTGGGCATTTTTAC
Source organism: Myzus persicae (assembly GCF_001856785.1). NCBI lineage: Eukaryota > Metazoa > Arthropoda > Insecta > Hemiptera > Aphididae > Myzus > Myzus persicae. The sequence continues at coordinate 14,641 of NW_019102298.1, forward strand.
CTCTCGAATACAACAACTAGATTCACTTTCCCACAAGAAAAGATGTTTCAGTTCATGAATTTCGACTTCTTTTCGTGTACACACAAAAATCAAAAATAGAATAAACACGCATCATTGTAAGGTCAACAGTAGGTAAACATTCAACTCTTCACTCGGAATAACAAACGGTGGTAAGGGGTGAGCGTCGTCGGGTTGTGTGACCTGCAGTATGTTATATCTATTTATGTCATTATTAATTCGGTGATATAATTATAATCGAAACGATATACGGACATAGACCGATAGCTCACAGTGGAACATAGTATTCATTACGTACGGATATTATTACTGACACGGAGAAAATGTTAATCCAAAAGTGGTCGCGCTAACACGAAAGGCGTGTGTGCTCGCGTTGACTGCAGGAGGACGTGCGAATGTTCTGGAAACAGTCCAAATATATTAGTGGGCGCGCGGCGGCGTGAAACAACCAAACAAGTATTTGCCTACTTTAGTGATGCCCATACGCCATTATGCCATATCGTGTACCTGGTAAGTGTTCATGCATGTTAATTACCTCCACCTCGACGACGACGGTGGCGATAATAATAGTAACATAATAATAATAATATACGCTTATACTTAACTCGCGTCGTGATGTAACTAATCCGTCCCGTTCGAGTTGTTCTCATTCGTTGCGCACTCGCACGACCAAGAAAATACGTCTCTTTTAAAACGATTTAATTGGAATACCTGTATAGTATAATACTATACATGTGAACACGAGAGGTTTCGACGCTTAGGCACTTATTATAGCACTCTGGCGGCGAAGAGATAGATGAGACAGAACCGTTTGCGATTTTTGGCCCACAGAGGTGTGCGCATACACACACACACACACACACACACACACACACACACACACACACACACGATACATATCATGTCTGCCGCTTTTCTATAAATAAACAGTTTTGAAAATTGCATAAATCGTTTCACGCACAACGGTAACGTACTTGCCCACACATACGTACACACGTGCACGGCTCGCAAACTATCGTAGGCGCGCGCTATCTACACACGCACACGTGTCCGATTAAAACGCATTGCTGGATGTAAAAATGCAATCAATCTCAATGTTTAATGTATTTTTTAGCGCATCGTTTCTAATGATACTCGAAAGAATTTCCAATCGATATCCGTCTGGGTGAGTTACATTATATCCGGCCTTAGTCCAGTCGCGCCGTGGTCGAGTGTATATGCCACCTGGGGCAGATACTGTCGCTTGTTTAATACCATTTTACATTTCCATGCCTACTTACCTATCATAAATATGTAAATAATAATAACCGAATTGATGCAATGTCTTAAATAATTGTACTCAAACACGGACATGCCACCACTATTAATTGTATTAATTGATTTCCACTCATAAAAAAAAAAAAAACCATATACCTCATAAAATATTAAAAGAAGACTTAGGTGTCAAATGCAATTGTTCGTCTTCAGTAAATCTGACTAGGCTATTCTCGAATTGTTTCAGAGAGAGAGACGAGAGTGTACTTAAATAATTACTTAGTAATGTAGGTACAAATAAAACATTTTAAACTGTAAATATCATATTCGATAATCATGTATTTATAATAGGGTAAACATTACCACTGTGAAACCAGGATGTACCTCTTGTATAGATACATTTAAAATGTATGCAAACTAGTTGTACCTATCCATTTCTATTATAACATTGTGGTATGTTATAGAGTATAGTCATTACAATTATTTTATAATATGTATGATATGTAATGTAGGAGGAAAATATATTTTAGCAAACTAAGTAATTAATATAGGCGAGGTCAGTGAAGCTAAATGCGTAGAGGCGACTAGACAGTATGATTACCTACATTAAATTAGTTGCAATAGAACACGTCGCTACCATGACGAGCTGGAGGAGTCCCTCTTCTGTCGTGAAATTGGAGCGTGTGTGTGTGTGTGTGTGTGTGACGGTTGAACGTGGACAAACGACGGCTGTTACATGGATCCACTAAATAATTTTATGTTTGTTTTTAATTTTCATACAAGTGTACCGACTATATTTTGTTTTTTAAACTTTTAATGTAATTGTTAATATTCTACAGCTGGAGCATTAGTAATATTTGTGGTCGATGATGAAGTTTTAACTTTTTAAGATTTGGAAATTGCTGGAATATAATATATACTTGTGGTAGATGAAGTAAAAAAACAGAGACACTTAACGACTAACGTATGCCATCGTACCTCTGACCTCACATTACTTAACAAGCACGAAACATTTAAACGCCGGCTAAATTCATTAGCCACTGACTTGAAGCGTACGGAGGCAAGTCGATTATTGGTTTAGAGAGTCACACACTCACACTGTCATCTCAAAAAAGTCGAATAGCGCCGGAGTGCAAAATTTGTAGTCATTCGATTTAAAAGAGGGGTATAAGTGATACGACCGGTGTACTCGTGTACTACTTCGGCCTCTTGAATGAAAGTTGGGTTGCTCCAATATACCACGAACTATAAAATATAATTGTAATAATTTACCTCACGATTGCAAACATCTAAGGAAATCGGTTGGTTTTGGAGTTCTTTCGGCATTAATTACGTTTTTACAGTATTTATTTTAAGGTTGAAACCGTTTAGATTAACTTGTTACGTACGGTCATCACTCATAATTGGAGTTGGATTAATTTAGAGGGGTGCCGAAAAAGTCCAATTTAAAGTGTGGGGGGGGGGAGTTGGTAGTAGAAATATAATGAGGCTTGCTAAAATGTTGGCAAAATGTCTGTGGAGGAAACAACGCAATCTATAGATACGCACTCGGCTACTCAATAAACAATGACAGTGGAGGTATATATATGTATAATGTATGGCATTGGTGCAACGTACTAAAACGTTGGTTTGTTATTAGGGCGGTTCGGTATAGTTAATTATGTATTTATACTGTATATACCATGTATGCGTATATAGACATATATATATATATATATATAGTGCCTATAATATTATGTCAGAATGTAGTTTTAGGTGAGGGATGTATAGTGTTTTGAATTGGGGATGGGGTGCAGGTAAAGTTATTAATAATAGTTCGACGACACTGTATACATGCATGATGGATACTAAAATTACACGAGTCATGTTGTCGGTGCTTATATAATATTTTGCGAACAAAATTAATGGTGAGTCGCGAGTGAAAACACGCGTCTCGGCGTTGAAACGCTGCAGCCGCTGAATATTTACTCGGGTCGTCGATAAATGGGCAAACACAATGTGCGCATCAACAGTGCAATAGGCTGTGATGTGCCTAATATACACATATGATTGTATAATATTGTACATGCCATGTACGTACGTATATACGAATAGAGCGAGTGAGATTTGTTTTTTCTCTGTTTTTGCCGTATTCCAATTACTATCGTCACTTTGGTGGCTTGCTTGCTCATCTCTTGCCGTCGGGATTCATCGTCTGGTCTACATAATATATTATGTGCAGTGCACTGCATAGAATGAATTAGGTCGGATGATAAAAAGAAAGTTCGTGTTTGACGTAGGTGGTAGGTATACCTATACTATATAATATAATAATATACAATATACACATTCGATAGAATTTTATTTTATTTTACAATCTGTTTATATTATAGTTATATAATAATAATAATAATAATAATATGTTATAGTGGATACCATAATGTTACGTTATAAATTATAATAATATATTATTTACACTTGAAACGTCCTCGGCGCTCCGAAGAATGCATATATTTGCGATAAAATAAACAATAATAAACATGATATTATAACAATACGTGAATAAAAATAGAACAGTTTTAGCCTTTTTTATTTGCAAAAATCATGGCGTGTGTATGCGTGGGAGCTTAAATTGTATGTACAATCGATTTCGGAAGCAACAGACAGTGAAATGACATTTTCGACTAAAACGAAATTACAAATTTTAATCCATGTAATATAATATGTGCATATATTATACAACATTATTTGGTAATAGGTTACTAGTCGTGTGACGTTTTACAAGTTTTTCAATGCTAAAAAGGATAATTATTGAGAGAAGTGGATTCTCAATCTCAAATTTGTAGTGATATGACTTTAAACCTCATTCGAAAAACAATACAATCCCGCAGAATAGAGTTATCCCGCGGTTTATGTAAATGGTCGATATAAATTTGTTTCAAAACGGTCACATGTTTTTTACACATTCCATTCTTTTTGATTTTGTCTACAATTATACTAGAAATAACAGTGTACGTAAATTTTTATATACAGTTCCTGTTAAATATTTAAAGTTTATGTTATATCGATATGAATATATGATGTGCAAAACTTTTTGAGCTACTGTCTCAAAAAGTTTAAATCGAAATATAAAAGCAATAATTAGACAATATAAATAATAAATCATTTTAGATTTCATTTGGAATCTAAAATAGAATAGCACATATTATTATCATAAAGTTAAATATATATAAATATAATACATTATTTTTGTAGAAATAACAACGTTTCGAATTTAAATAAAATTGAGAATAAAAAATGGATGTTAATTATTACACACATGCGATTGACATGTTATTTTACACTTAGTTTATTATATAAATGTGTATCGACGACTTGTACTCGATTCAGACTAAGCTAATTGATTAACTTTCATAAAGAAATTAATTTTAAAAAAATAAGACAAATGTCGGAGAAGTTTTTTCGGTTCGAAACGGTTCACCTAGTCAAACGTTTCCATATAATAACCCTTCCAGTGAATCTTGTCACTCGGCAACTGTTTTTTTTTTAAAATCTTAATGGTCTCTACTTTCTAAGTGCCAAGACGAATTGGTTTTAGTAATGTTTCACGTTTATGAATCTCTATGAGAATATGGGATTTGAAACAATTAACTATAGCTTAATGTTAATGTAATGAGTTATATGTTATAGGAAATAGTCTTGTAAAGTTGTAATCCATTTAAAAGTAGTATGAACCTAATAATATTTCATATGAATAAATTATAAATGCTGCACTCAGTTATGTGGCAAACTTAAGACATGAAAACATTTCTATCAAATATTTACCAATATTATTGCCCTTAAACCCGTTTTCCTAAAATTATTGGTATTAATGGGAATTGTGGAATTTGGTTTACGTGTCTTTAAACATTCTGAGGTTTTGACCGCCTCTTAGTAAGAATAATTTATGTGTTATTTTTAGTACGCCACCGGTAGTGTAAGTTTGACCACTTTAAAACTGAATCCACCGAAAATATCAGATTTTTTAAAATAAAAAATCACTCACCGATATTATCTATCACCACATGAAAAACCTGCACTTAACAATACATAATATACATAAATTACAATAATATTTTATAAAAACATTCTAAAAATAGTATGTACCTACGATAACTTTTTATATAATATGAAATAGAATGAATGTCTACGTATTTGTATGGCACCATAAAATATACGGTAACACGTAAAACACAATTGAAAAGTAACAATAGCTTAAAAATTAGTTTCATCTCCAAATAACATTTATAATATAATTTCCTATTAAAAAAAATCTTTTACAAATTCGTAGTGTCGTGTGTTTTGTACTCATACTAAGTTTAAAATGAGGAAAAAATGTGATTATCCACATAACTATTTACAATATTAAATAGAACAATTCGATTAATTTACTATGAGGTGTTTAACCTTTATGTGGTTTTATAATATTTGCAAAATAATACATTTTTTTGTGTAGACAGTAATTTTGTAATATCATACATAATATCCTCGTATTTCGCATGATCTATAACTGTGTATTAACTAATTGAACATTCCAGTAGACAAATGCCTACATGATTTGCGAGCATTATTTTTTTATTGCAAAAAATTGTATTTACTTATAATTATGATGCCATGAAAATTAATTTAATCAGAAAAATGATATATAGAATAATCTCAAATTATTTAATAATTATAATAAAAAAAGTAAGAAATTACTAACTAGATGCCTTGCTATACAGATATGTTATTTTTTATTTATTTAGAAAATATAACGATATTATTGTACCAAATTAATATCAAATAAATAATGTTTTCATGGATTCCAAAAATTATGAAATTATATTTCCATTTTAACTGACATTGTCATCAAATAAACGAATAAGGTAATTTGATTTAGAAATTAATTTTGAACACCATTTTGATCGAAAATATTCAGTTATACTTTATTATTACTTGAAAACTCAATGAATCTGTTTTTGATAGACAATATATTGTATTATTATAAGCATATATTTTAAAAATAATCAATATAATATGATGTTTCGTATAAATTTAAATAAGTTATTAAGCTTAGTATAATTATTTAAGTCAAATGCAAATAAAGTAAATCTATTAGACATTTTCTAGGAAATTTTAAAGATTATATCATACAAACTCAGGTTAGTTAAAGCTAAGTGCTACAATCATATTTTAACTTTGGTTCAGTTATTTTTCAATAGAATTGAAATTACTGCAACTATAGGTATTTATTAAAATCTGCAATAGTTTTCTTCAGCACATCTCGTAAATAATAATTAATGTTAATTCAATAAGTTAAAATGAGAATTTAAAATATCAAACCAAAATTAAAATAAAGACGATGTCGTTTCAATTTTAATTGCAAAATTCAACAGTCTAGTTTAACACAGTTCTATATTGCCACCAAACGTAGATAGTCTGTTTTTATGATTTTATCTCCTCACTGAGTGTCAAACTGCTATTCATAAAATTTGTATTTTTACGACCAGATTGATTATTATGTAAAACTGAAAATATGAATATTTTTTTACTTACCCACCTAAGTTTATTGCATTAAACGTCCATTATTTGGATGGGTTTTTAGATAAGCTACTGAACTGGGTTCCATATTAAAGTAAAATGACTACTATTTAACTACATACGAAGGAAGCCAAACCTTTACTTTTAAGTTTGTATTAAATAAAAAATAAAATATTTATCTTAAAAATAAATAAATTTTAGTTAATGCCTATTTGGTCTTACGGCATTAAAATTTCTGGAACAGCCAAACAATCAAACTTTAAAAACAATCCAAGCATTCGAATCAACTACATTCCATCTGAATGTGTGCAGCTTTCCACGTCACCAATCACACTATTAACACTACGATTCACACATACACACTATATCCAAAACTGCATCCACTTCCTTTAAATGATTCCGCTTACACAATCACTTATACCCCATATTTAGAGATCTCAACTCAAATAAAATCACCAGAAATCTAGATAATTAGCTCTCCAATGGTGTAGATAAATGATGAGTCACGCAAAACAAGTGTCTTTGATCGGTGGCTTCTTTTTATCAATTAATTCGTGCTAACCTGTATTAACCACTCATATGTTTATTGTGAAAATTAATTATTTACAAATTGTGTACAACCTATTTAAAAATAATAATACAAAAAACTTACCTATAGAGTTAAACACGAACAGTATTTCTATGGCGTAAACTATATTATATTTTAAAAATTGACAAACATTGTGTGTGACATAATACCAAACCCATACAAAAATAAATAATCGGATCTAATGACCAGATAACGTAATCTTTGGAAGGCGGCGGAATCTCAAAAAACCATCTAACCCATAAGGGTACGATTTTTTCTTTAAATTGAATATTTTTTATTGTGACAGTATAGTATCAAAATTATAGATTTGTATAATTTTCTCGAAAACGACCAGGAAATTTGAACGATTACCTCTGAAAATGTTGTGCCTACAATCCAGATATGTGCTGAGTGAAGATCTTAGAGCGTTTTTCTGATCCGAATTGATTGAAATTAATTTTACTAATATAAAAACTACACATTATCATTACTGTGAAACGAATATGGGTTCTTTGTTCTTGGAAAAAATAAAATATATTCCACACACAATATCAGTATCTTTATACATTTAACGACAGATCAATGTCGGAGATTTGACAAATCGTCAACAGTTCTGCACCATAAAATTACAATACTGTGGCATTTTGTGGAAGTTGATAGGTGTAACAACATGATTTTGAATAGTTTTCAATCTAATATGGTACATCACGTAGGTGGGCTTTTCAACTGTAATAATAGGTATTGGCCTTGTCTACGCTGTTCGTAATATTTATTATATATCGAACGACGTGATGTAATCCGAGAATATATCAAATCACGTTATTAACGCAGTGGCCGTTTTAGTTATGCGACAGTGAAGTTTGAAGTGACTTGAAACGAATTATGTTTTCGAATTTCTATTGTATTGGTTTTATCTGCCGACATAAAACAAAGTAAAGTATTTTATCCATTTCGAGTGTTTAGCGTAATTGTGTAATTACGTGGATTTAGGTAACTCGAACTGGAAAGTTATGCGCATACGTCATATTATAGCCGACAGTACACATTGTCTGAACACGAGCATTGCATTTATCCACGTTTGGGTGGGTGGGTACATTCAGTGAGTTGGTATGACAGGTATTTTTTTGAAATTTTGAAATTCCGTTAATTATTATTATTCCCGTATGAATGGTATTGTACGCGGGACGGTAAAGATAAAGGAATGATGTTTGTGCGAATGCCAAGAAAGGTATGTTTTAATTTAACGCTAAAAAAATTCTCATTTAATTTCACAGGTAAACGATTTCATTGATTATTATTGAGCATCACTCGCTGATGGTACGTTATTATTATGTCCACAAGATATTGGCGACTTAAAAAATATTCTGTTTATGCGTTTATTGCGTTGCGCCGGGGTATAAAAACAAATAGTACCCTAACCATACGAATTTCCAAGAGCATATTATACCGTAGCTAAATACATTATTAATACATATGTACCCTCTGTTTTTATTTACATTTTTTAGTGCTCGCAACGCGTCACTTTAAAATATTATATTGCTATTTTTTAACTGTTTTTTGTTTTAATAATATTGTCACGTCATGTGTCATCTTCGGCAGTGAATAGAAATTTACTGAAAAACATAAAAAAAAAGCATTAAACCGAGAATACGTGAACACGTGCAGCAAGATATGCCTATACTTATATTATATAAAATGGTTTGTAGAACCATATTAGTATATTATACGTCTTACTGAGTGTATTACTTTTAACCAATTTTAGCGATATTCGAATAGTTCAACAAAGGTTAGGTATTATATAATGTACGTCATTACAAATTGGCCAAATATACCATATTATTATGTAAATACACTTATGATAACCTACCCAATCTCTTTATTAAACTCGAGTTCTCCAAAGGATTTGAAAATTACGCCGTTTACGTATTCAACGTCGTAAGAGCAGTTGTAGTACAACATTCGAATAATTTAAAAACGCACACGAACTTACCTATGCGTGTTTTTTTTCTTCCATTGAATCTATTGTACGGGTCATCCAGAACGGCGATAGGACCTTTTTTCCACTTGAGATATTATTTATACATAGTTAATAAATATTCTATTTATACACATAGTTCCTACGCCACTCAAAATGTCCAAACGTTTTTATAGGGTGATCCAACGAACATTATCATTTTTTACCCTCCAAATCGTAAGAAACGTCAAGAATATTCATTTTCATGTTTCATGCAGTTACCTCCAATCTGCATACACGATTATATTTTATAGGAAAATTGGAGTTTATTATTACATTCTACGCATTTTATATACATATTTATATTACTGCAGATAATCATAACAACCTCTAAGAAACAACCCCGTAAAAAACGCTCCCCCGTTAACCCGGTATACTGGAAACGGTAAAGAACAAAAGTTACAATGGGCTGGACACGATTGGCTTAGCCAAAACCCACTCATACGCATTGTAATAGGAAAAAATCCTACTTGGAAAATACCGCTGGGAACACAACGTCTGAGGTGGGATGACGTAATAAGGGATGCTGTGAAAGGGTTAGGAGGAGGTATGGAATGGAAACTACAGACATCGGATTGGGAGAACTGGAGACAAGGATGTACGCTGGGATGGTCCTAAGCGGCCGAGATTACCGAAGAAGAAAGAAGCATCATAACAACCACGAAATACTTAACTCATTATGGTTAATTTCATATTAGTTTTTTTTTTAACTATACATATATTATATCCATAGTACCATATTATACTTAGGGGATTGTATAGCTTTGTTTTTGATTTTGTTTTTGAAAAAAATATTAAATAAAATAAAATTAGTACGAACACACGGCACTACGCGAATACAGTGCAAATTAGATAGATAGTTTTTTAAATTAGTAGGTATTTCAAATAAATATATAACTTTTTTATTAGATTGACACATAATATGATGATATTTGATTCTTCAACAATGATTTCTAAAAAACAATAATTTCTATGGCGACTAAAATACCTTCTCAAAATAAAATTGCAGCGGTAACTAAAATTATTTTTCTATTATAGCATTTTGATAATATCAAGCATTATTGTTATTAATTATTCAATTATTCACAACAATAATATTTGTTGAGTTCCGTAACATACTTAACTTACAATTCATAATTATTATAATATTAATAATATATATTAAAATTTATACAACAAAACAAAACAAAAATTCAGCTATTATTGTAGTATAATAATAATGTTATAATAATATATTATAAGGATGTTGAGCCGTTCATGATGGTATGTGATGCGAGGACGTGAGACACGTGACCACACCAAACACGGTTATTACGATTTGGGACCGGCTGTATCTGCTGGGCCCCCAATTGCCTGGAAAACAAAAACATAAAAATAACAGCAACATCGGTGGTGTAGAAATAAGACTTGTTGGTTCTAAAGGCCCGAGTCATATCGGGTTTAGTGAAACCAATGAGCAAATATTTACGGTGGTCGACAGTACAACGATATTGCGATGGATAAAATATGTGATATAAAAATATGAAAAAAAGAATAGTAACAATAGTAAAATAAAATAAAACGTGTGACAAAAAAAAAAAAAAGGAAAAATGTTGGCCCTTTAATGATGATGCCGAGAGGCATTTCGAAATGGATTTACACAATTTCAACGGGGTACGCAATAATGTATTTAAAATAAAACTAAAACAAAAACGATTTCAACTTTCAAACTGCTTTAGTATTTTATAAATCTCTGTAGGTGAGACTTTTATATTAAAACAAACTCAAAGCGGATATGATTCAAACCAACAGACCAAGTCAAAACGCGTACAATGGATGTCATGTTCAAAATCGCATAGCATAACCTGCAGTGCAATGGTTTATTAATGGTATTCACAAAGCAATACAAAAACTTAACATATTATTATAAAATATATATAGGATGTACTCTAAAAGTTTTTCAAAACGTTAAAAAATTTAACACGAAAAGTAATTAAATAGATACTATTATATTATTAAGTAAGTCTGCCTTTTTTTATCACAGCCCATAATTTTAGTTTTCACCCCATTTCACCGCTTTTATTCCCATCTGAATTTAATAACATGTACACATCAAATCAGCAAACGAATTCGTAAAGTGTCTCACCGATTAGAAATGTTTTACTTATATGAAAAATAATATAGTATACTACATTTTCGTATATTACGGTAACAAAATATTCTGGTCCTCTGCTGACATGCACACACTGTCTTTTATGAAATTAAAATGAGAACAAACAAGCAAATAGTACATACGATAAACCTACTTCCTTCCTATAGACACGTATATTTAATTCGGTTAAAAATATCTACATCAAAATTGTCACAATTTTTTCGTTTTTGAGTTTATATAATATTTGAATCAAATCATCTATCTAGGGTGTGTGGGTATTAAAAATTAAATTTTATTCCAAGTATACTGATGTAGGGAAATAAACGCGAGTCACGTAGACAATTCTCTAGCGTCATTATTATTATTTCCTTTTTCGTTCTTGTGTTGTTCGTTGTAGCCACATTGAAGGCAGAAGAGAAAATAAATTTACACATTTTCAAAATCGTTTTATTTAATTTCGATTTAACGCGTTTCTAACGTAATTTATTTTTTAAACAAACATTGTTATTAGTTAATTTTTTTGTTCGTTGTATTGTTATTTATCCTGGTTGTATCAAATACCAAAGTAAATATAATAATTTAGTACACAGAATATTTAAAACATGAGTGGGATGGGTGATTATTAACCCATTTACCTATACTTTATACATTAGTAGGTAGCTGTAGGATAATAAGTGCGTTTATTTTTCAAATATTAAAAAAATAATAAGAATAAAAAGAACAGTTCAGTTGTTATCATCATCGACCCCTCTTACACTGTCAATTGTTTGTGACAATCGATGAGTATTTATCGCGTCTGAAAAGGTACAAACGAGAACAACATCTGCGTACAAGCCAAATAAATAATAGTATGTAACACCTGTGTATATATTATATATTGTCAAAACAAAATGTAATCAACGTGTGTTCAAAAGTTAAATAAATTGCGAGTGACTTACAAAAAAATAAAAATAAAAACAACTAGCATAATAAATGTGTGCAAAAAATGAAATAAAAATAAAACAAATGTGCTTTATAAAAAGGCGTACGCGATTGCCCACCTGAGGCCTCGAGTCTCCCAGGAACGGTGGGCCTGACGGGACGCGACTGATGCTGCCGGTTGTCCCGGACAGACTGGCCAGTCATGTTTCGCACCACCGACACTTTCGGTTGCTTCAAAACTGCAAACCAACCATAACACAACGCGATTGGTTAACAATTATTAGTGCCACAGACAGACAGATAATCATATGCGCATGGTCTCACTCTCATTTTCCATCTCCATTCTACTGTTTTCGTCACTATCTTTACTCGGCTCTACAGTCTTTATCTCTCGCTCATTTATTAGCTCGTCTATAAGTTAATCGCGCTAATGTTTCCTTTTAAAGTTCTAAAATGATTAGTCTAAAATATGTTTTTCAAAACTTTCAGTGTGAGAAGAGGAGGAGGAGGGGAAGGGCGAACAGATTCCATAACGTTATTTCAATACATTTTTTCAAACAGTAGATGAGAACATTCTATTTGAGAGTTTGAAACACAATGTATTACGAAATATTGGATGAAATTTGACAAAAATTAATTGTATTTTTCCCTCGTTATAAAATTTTAAACCCAAAATAATAGTGGTATATTATGTTTTACTCGTTATATTGAAAGTAAACTAATACAACCATTATTATAATAAGTATATCATATACTGTAGAACTAAAGTAGAGTTATAAAATAAAATGTGTACAATGTGTTGGTGTATTGTGTCATGTAAGCTACAGTGTTATAAATGTTGTTGGCTATTGAGAACAATAAAATCAATAATATAATGTACAACAGGACTTCGTCGGCTTGCTTAATTAGATATACCTAACAATTTAACAATTTATTGTTATATCACAGAACCTTTTGAATTTTTGAGAATATCGAAGATGTTTTAGCATGGAGTTTTAGTGTAACTCGTTTAGTATATAAAGTTACCTATAAGTTGTTCGTATACAGGATTTATCTTTGAGGGAATTATATGACCTTTTGAAAATATGCCGATAAATGAAAATGTAGAATCGTAATTGTACCAAGAAAATTCGTTTAACAGAACTAAAACACAATAATCGGTAGTAGCTAACATGATTTTTATTTGTGTTCTTTTGAGAAGCTTAACCACAAGTTACCAAGTACTTTAGACCGAGTTTTTAGCTCATCGTTCCTCATTTTTTACATTAAACCTTTTGAACTCGGACCAACACGGATACCATCTTCAGAAAACAGCTGTCCTGTGTGTTATACTGTACAGTGTACATCATACAAATTGAATCCGGCGAACGAGTCGTAGATATTGTTTTTCTACAACTGCGCGTTCCGATTATTTCATTCATACATATTACACATAATATTGTGGATGTTGATATTCAAAAAGTACATATTTAAATACACTAAATATTTTAGTACATAACGGTATTCTACGAAAGTTATAATGTACCATTGATGTATAATATTATTATATTACTATATAAGAATTTATGAGACTATTTTTATGGATCATAAACGTTGTCTCGTTTTATTTATGGTTTTTATACAATTACAAAGTTTTCTTTAGAACAGCATATGAGTAGTACTGGACGCATCATACAGTCATTATTTATGATATGCAAAGAAATGGGTCGTTTTCATAAACTTGGTTCCAAGAAGTTGCCTAGGTGCATAGGTACAACTCATCAAAGATAATACATTCCTACCATAAACAACAATTTATTGAAAATTATTGAATAAACAGTTTTAAATAATGTTAATAATGTTGGTACTATAGGTACATGTATATTATTATAATTTTATAAGAATTGTTTTAAATTTTAAATTTCAAATATTTATTATGATTTTTTAAAGAGAAATTGTATTAATTAAATTTTTTGTAAGTTTATCAACTTGAATAAAATATTTATAATATTCGAATAAAGTAATTATTTTTATGATATTGTGTAAAATGTAAATATGTATTATATTCAAACACAAATATAATATTACTTACAAAATGTATGTATAATATATAATATAAATTTAAACAAGTGTTAAATAATGGATATGTTAAATTTGATTTATTCAACGCATATTTATTTATTTATGTTTAAATATAAAGCCGGGGAAGACGCTCTGCTGTATGGTACCTATAGATGTCGATTGTTTTTCAGTATTGAATAAGTCACTGTAACGGATGTGTTAAATTTGAATTCATTGGTAAATAACTGTAAACGAAAAACTATTTTGAGCGGAGATGATATGTCAGCAAATATTTCTAAGCATTATATATTCACTACATATTTATTATAAACGATTTATACAACAGTATTATTTTATTTTGCTGTCACGAGTAATAGGATAAGTTGAAATAATTTTTACCAAAAACTAATTGCATATTTTATATTATATTATATTATATTACTTCATAATATACTACAACTAGGTAGCTGTTTTTAACTTGATAGACAATAATGCCCTACTGCAGTAGAACGGTATGAATAGGTTTGTGATATAAATAGCTTAAATTTATTCTAAATAAGTATTTTGAAAATTGCATTGTGTATGGTAACTAAAAATATCCACAAATAAAATAGGTAACTGTAATTGTGACTTTTCATTTAAATATCCAAATTTTATTGACGTTTGAACTTAAAATGTCCAAAATACAATATTGTGAATATTCTTCTGAGTAACTTTATATTATAGGTACTAAACACGTCGAATAAAAACCCCATGCCAAAACACCTTCGATATTATCAAAAATTCAAAAGTTTCTGTGATATAATAATAAATTATATTTAAATTGTTATGTGTATGCATCTAATTAAACATGCTGGCAAAGCTCTGTTGTAAATTATATAGATTTTATTGTTCTCAATAACCAAAAACGTTTATAATACTGTAACTTACATGACACAGTATACCAACATTTTATACATTTAAAGTCTACTTTTTTTCTATAATGTAAAATATACTTATAATAATAATTATATTAGTTTACTTTTTATATAATGAGCAAAACATTTACCATTATTATTTCAGGTTTTATATTTTCTAAAGAGCCAAAAATGCAATTAATTTTTATCAAATTTCATCCAATATTTCGTAATACATTGTGTTTGAAACATTCAATTAGGATGTCTTCTTCTACTGTTTGAATTTAAAATGTCTAAAAACAATAATATTGTGAATATTTTTTAAAGTTTTTGTAAGAACAATTTATTCGAAACTTTGTATTATATTTGCCAGTCGAAGCAATTAAAATTGAAAATTTTATAAATTTTTAACTATAAAATAATTTGAAAAAAACGTGATTTTGTAACTTTTGCTTTCCTAACTTGGAGCGCTTATTACTTCTGAAGAACCATATATTAAACTGTCAAACTTTTTGACCAATTATACATTTTTTTACTAACTTTATGAAAAAAAGTATTGATTATGTGTGTCAAAAATTTGTGTTGTGTAAATATTTCCGTATTTCCGTAATTTCTTTTTAATTTTTCCTCTTCTTTTCTTTTAGAAAAAACATGTTGAATTATTACTTTTGACCCATTTTCTCCTTTAAAATTACCAGATGGATACATTTTTTTTTACCAAAAACCGCCCTTGAAAATGGATACCAAAGCCTTTTTCTACCATAAAATGTTTTTTATAGGATACAAAAAAATAATTTAAAAAAACACCACTTTTCCTGGAGACCCAAGAAAGCATCTAAAACGGACGTGATGTCTTGATCTACTAATTGAATAACCCCCACTTTTACATGTTATGACTTTCCATCATTAGATGGCCACTTCACACAAGCCCCCTGTCTGAAATATTGTAAATTAAATTAAATAAATCAAATAATATTTTTACAAATATTTCTAATAAATCCACAAAATTCCTTGCTCTTATTGTAAAAATAATACTTTACAGATTGTACAAATACTCGATAAAAAAAAAAAAATTACTCTAGTAAAACCAATACATTCATCCCTCAGCTCAGAAGCTAAAATAATTAATGATGTGTACTAACAGAGATTTTCTATGTTTTACTAGATTTCAATATATTTTCTTACCAACTTGAGTGGTTTTTATAGTATTTAAATGCAATTTACGACAAATAATATATATTTTTAGAATTCTGTATAACTGAACTATTAAACCGAGTCAATTTTGGACCTCATATAAAAATCGGAAGATACTTTAAAAAGAATATTTAGATCGAAAAATAAAATCCATAGGTACTACTCACAGTACATTATATATTAATAATAAAATATATTATAATAATTTATTATTATATAGTAATTATATAAAATACTTAAAGATTTACCTATAAATTTACTATAAATCAACAACAATTATTATATTAGTTATTTTATTTATCGATATAGAAGATTTTAGTCTAATAAATTGTTATAATGCTGTAAAAGATTTGATAGTTGAATACCTATAAAAAAATATTGTATTTGAATAGAATTAAATCCTAATTAGATTTTTATAACACGAAATTTAACACAGAAATATATATGACTTTATACATTATACTGTATAATAAAATTATATTATAGTACAATACATTTATACATATAAACATATTAGGTTTTGTGTTTCATGATTTTGTAGCGTATAGATAATTAGTTTTAGGTTGATATTAAATTTAATTTAAAAAAACTGGCTATAATTATTTTCTAATATAAAGATGTTTTTAGCTATTGTTCACTGTTTATAAAATCATTTTAAATGTTTTTTTCTCGTTATAATGATGAATAAATATTATTTTAAAATATTAAATTATTTATGTCAATAATACAATAGAGGATAAATTGTATACAATGTAGATAAATTGAGCATATTTTTAAAAAAATTTCATGTTTAATTTTGATGAATTTAATAGTATTGCTTTTTATAGCATTAAATAAAATAATATGAATAGGACTATTGTAATATATTTTTATGAATTCATTTGAAATATGAATTAAATACAACTAATCCAGAAACCTATAACCGGGTAGATTTCAAATAGGTATGAACAAAAATTGTTTATTTTAATGTTATGTCTAATATTTTGTTACTTGAAATATTAGTCGGTATTTATTTACAGACAGAAGATGATTAATCTTCAATAATGTGTCATAATTGTTCATTCAAATATGCATGTTGTTAATTAGTACAATATTACTGTTACGGTTGCTTGATAAGCAGACATGGTGACTTGGACTTACCTTCTTTATTCACCGCCCGGTTGAGTTCAGACGCACTTTTCGGAGCTAAAGAAGGTTTTGGTATTTCTGTAATGATAAAAAAAGCAAAAACAACTCGAATGAATAAATAGTGGAAAATAGTAAACAAGACCAAAATGTATAAAACATTATACGACATCACAAGAATGAATTTTCACGTTTCGCCATGGACAAAGTCCCCCGGTTATGTAATTTATTGCACAATCGATCCGAATTTATACGAGTAAATTGAAAGACTCGGGAAAAAAAACCACAGTTCTGCAGAGGGAACACGTATAATTTATTTAGAATCTCCGAGGCAGTAAAACTTTATTTTATATACAGTATCGAACATCTAATCAGATAGAAAAATTTCCACTGCTTTAGGATTGTGCACAGTTAACGTTGTCGTCTTGTTTAACTTTGAATAAGGGTAGTAGATACTTCCTTTCTGTGTTTAATGTTTATACTTGTCGACGAATCGTCTGTAAACAAGTCGAAAGAATTTATAATCATTTCATTGCTGCTGCTTTTTTCTCGTTATTAGTATTTTTTTTTTTTTTGTTTTAATCAATCACGGCCTTTTGACGTAACATCGATGTCGGCCACGTAAGGGGGAAAATTGTTGTTACATACACTTTGTCGGAAAGTGGAACATCGGGAAATGGGATTTAAACGAACCGTGAATAATTGGCGTCGTCGACTTTGAAGTGTTCCCCGGAACCAGAATGGAATGAAGTTAACGTTAGTGGGGAGAAAAAAAATAGAATGAAAAAATTAAACGAATAAAAAAATAAAACAAAATAAGCCTACTGCCTTGACGGGGTCGTTAGGTTAGGACAATTACCACACTCGGCGGATAACGTCTACACGAATCATAACCTCCAGTAAAATCATGGTACCTACGTGTACCTACTTATATAGCTATAACGTAGCATAATATGGAATAATGTTCATTGGCGTACTTGAAAAAGTGACCATGTACGGATATCTCCATCTCTTTAGAGTTGGGATAGGTTTTTTTTTTAAACGTATATTTACAATAATTATATTGTAAAATTTGCTTTCACTTAAATAGAAATCAATATAACTGATAAAGAAATAAAAAATAATAATTTAGAGCTTTTAGGAAAGCCTTTGTATGAAGAGTAATAACAAATTTATTCATCTCCCCATTCAATGGTACGATTCGTCCGGATACGATTCTTCATACTATTTATATTATAATATTGTAATAACACGTGGGTGGTATTTAAATACCGTAAAGTCTGATGGAGCCCTCGGTTTCGCCGAGCGAGTTCTTGGATATGCACTTGTAATTGCCGAAATCCGATTGGCTCAAGTCTCTGATGGTGAGCCTCATGTGGATGTGGTATCTTTTCTCCGTGTCCGACGTCACATACTTCTTGTTTTGGAACAGCATAGTTTTTGAGTCGCGAAACGACCAATAGTTTATCGACTTAGGATACGCCTCCGTCTGGCAATCGATTGTCACGTCCGTACCTGACGGAGCTCCGACCAACTGATTCGGTACCCATATCATCGGCGAGACTATAACAACACATACATAATATGAATTGAGTATTATTATCAAACTTTGTTATAATATATGAAACCAAATATCATATTATTGCGGTCCTAGAAATCCGGTCTCATGAGGTTTATTAATCTGACACCGTGGATGGTAATCCGCTCTAATTTATTTTCTGTAATAAAACTATAGCTTAGTGTATTAAGAGAACGAATATGATCGTCGCGGTATTTAGTTAATGGAATTATTCTTTCGAGATAACATAGAAAACCTCGTGGTAGGCGATTGGAAGACATTGACGATGATTTTATTAATTATATAGATACCTTTGTATATTAAAATCATGATTAATTATAAGATTTGCACCTGCAAGTTAACGAAATTATGAGAAAAATGAACAACTGAAATATACCTGAATAGGTATAATTTCAAAATAAGAGAAAAATCCAGTGTCTGTGAGCTATTGTCGGCTGTGACATAATTATACATATGAAATTATAATATGGACAAACAGTTAAAATTATTTTTTGTTTTATAGTCGTAATAATACTTTGATCAATAAACTATGTAAACAAGACCTCATCCCAGATACGAATCCAGAGTAAAGATCTGGAGGGCAACAATTTTTTAAAACATAAATACAATTACAATATAGGTACACTTTGTTCTTAATTTAAAATTGTTTTCCCAATATTAGTATAATAATACTATAATCTAAATGCAATAAATAAATTAAACACGATTAATACTTAATCATAAAATTATAACACTATAATCATAGTTCACAGATATATATGCTATTTTATACTATCGTACAAATCAATGGTTGGAATAAAATAATATCTGGCTCTACAGAATTACAAAACAAAAAATTGAAGAAATAATATGTGTGGGGTGAGGACTGAGGCCTCTAGGCCTCCCAAAATCCTTCTCTGCCTTATTCTGTCATATGCAGTATGAGAATTTAAACTATACCCAAGTGTTGTTCAATATTAAGTCAAATATTTATGTCCTTCTATTATTTAGCAACTAAAAATCTGCGATTGAAAAACAGAATTGTACACAACTTGACATTTGATCGAGTATACCCACCTACTAATAATTAGTCTTTTCTTTTAAAATATTTCGAAACAATTTCTAAAACAAGATATCACGTGGGTAGACATAGAGCTCGAATCTTTGTATCGTACAAGCAGATACTTCTAACCTAGGCACATATCAAAAATAATAAACGCACTGTAGTGTGTGAGATAATGTTAATATTTTGTAATAAATTAACTATGGTGTTATGAAAAATTAAAAATGTTTGGTAATCTGACATAGTATATTCCAGCCTCGCAGTATAGATGTGCAGGATATTATAGAGACTCTGAACTAGCTGTATCACATCGTAGAATAATATAGTGAATTATTATGTGGCGTGCAATGCGAGCAAAGTCAAGATGCATAATAAATAATAATATATTATAATGTGATTATCGCCAGGGCTGAAAACGTTTCGTGCTTAATGACGACGACGACGCAACAACGATATTACAGTGCAATAATACGTGCTCGTCTACAATGTAATAATACATGGTAAGATACGAGTCATTGTTATTGTTATGCTCGTACGATATGATGATATCATGCGAAATTACGAACGGTCGTGTTACATCGATGATATCCGGAGCTTTTCGGTCCATGCCGGCCATTTTCCAATATTATAATTATATTAATCGGCTGTAATTATACGCTCGACTGATTTCGCAGGACATTATGTTATGTCAAAATCGTCCAAATAACGTAAGCATTTAGGCGAACGTTCTGAAAATGGTTACCCATACGACCAAAAGTTAAACTGTAATATTATGGTGCACTCGGCTCCGAGTGTTTCGAATGTCCGCGGAGGAAAACAAATACTGCTGCCTTGTGTGATTCGCTTTTTTATTCGGTCAATAGCGTTTAATTAACCGTGTAAACAAAAGTGTTTACTCACGCTCTGCTGTAATACGTGTACTGCTTATCTCAGACTTAAATTTTGTACGCCACCGGTGTGCCAATAGATTATTAATTAATATAATGTTAATTTGAACCTCTTTTTTTTATTTTCAAGGATTTTGACATTTAAATGTATTAAAATAATTTTAATACAGGTATTACGTGCTAGTATACAATTTGTAGTAATACTCATACCTAACATCATGAACGATAAGAAATAATTCATAATTATTAAAGGCGGTGATTATGAGAGTCGTTGCACATTCACATGGTTCTTTTAACAATCTGATCTATGTAAGAGAGTAAAATTGGTTATATAATAACGGACTGTAGTTATTAACTTATTACACCTACCGTTCTCATATTTATATAAAAACTTAAATTAGGTACACTACTAATAGTGTAACCGTAATATTAATGGTATACTCATAAAATTATTGTTGTGTTGGAAAATAAAATATCAGCTAATATAAATGTCATAGCCTACAATTAAAATTAAAAGTGTATGATATACTTATTAAAGCTGTGTTCATAAATTGAAGTACAAAATTATATTTATAAATGTGGCACATGTTGGTATTTTTTATTATTCCAAATTTATTATGCATATTGTGTAACATAAAAATTAAAAATTAAAGTATTTTTAAGCACTTTTTCAATAAAATTAAACATAAGTCATAGCACAGGTAATTTATATAACAAAAAATAAAAATAAAATAAAATAAAGTACCCTTAAGACTGTAATGGTCTATATGGATTTAAGTGGTTTCATAATTTGGTAAAAGAAAATAGTAAATCATTTTTATTTCCATACAGGGGCTAAAAGTTAAATTATAAAAATTAAATGAACAAAAGAACAATAGGAGTGTTAAATAAGCAGTTTCATTCTTTTATTAAACTATTACTAGTTTAGATAACATTTTTTGAAACTTAAACTTCTGTTGTTCTAGAATAATGTGATATAACATACGACGGACACACCATGGTGATTTGTACATTATTTTCAAAAACAATGTACGTCTAATGTCAATAAATATTCCGCATTATGATTAGTAATTTGGTTTTATGCATATCACTTGATATAATATGCACACACTGTTTGTATAATATATGGTATAATATGTAATACCTATGTATAATGTATATTGTATATTATGTTCATATACATCCGATATCCTAGCTTATGTTAATCACAATAATATTATATAAACGAAAAACAAGTAAAGCATACTTAAATAACAAATTTGTTTTAACTAACTAAAAATTGTAATATATCTAAAAAATGGTGTAACATATTATTGTGGTATATATTACCCATTGGATTATTACTTTGGTATTACTTTTAAATTATTTTATTTTATAATTTATACTTAATTTACTTAGGTGAATTAAATAATTTTAAACATGAATTGTACAATATTTCATTCAGGCAAATTTAAATTGCAACATGCCAAGTGCATAATATGTTATATTATAAATTATTATAAAATAATATGATGAACTTTGTATATTTAGAATTGTACGATTATATTTAGATTAACTTTAGATTTTCAGTCTTCAGTTATAATAAGTATACAATTTTAAAATGTATTTATTTTTATTTTTTAACAATCATTGTTAATTTGTATTCTTGTATCTGCACAAATTATATTTTATTGTTCTGTATTTTTTTTGTAATAATTTTTATTACAAAGAATATTTAAAAGTGTACTTGCACAGTATGTAAAATATTAAAATATAAGGCTATATTATATAATATTAAGCATTTTCATCTTTAAAATATATAGGATGAGATGTAGCGTTTTCTAGTACTAACCGAACGGACAAACGCAAAAACACCAGGATCCGCATTTTATGCTCTTTTAAATAATGAAAAAACAATTAGTTTCCATAAAAATCACGTTATGACAGTTTTTTGTAGTTTTTTTTATAAATTTTTATGGATTATTCAGAGAAACACTTTGAACACATCTATCATTAGATAGTTTATTAAAAAAGTTATAGCTAACGTAATTTGTAAAATTGTTTTGGAAATTTGTTCGTATAGTGCTAGATTTTGGTATTCCAACTTTGTATGGAAAACGAAAGTTTCACCATTAATATAAAAATAAATATTACCATAAAATAAAAATTCAAATACTTTTTATTATTATCTGTATTTATACAATTTGATTGACATTTATGTGGAAAATATACATATTATTTTTTTTAGGTATAAATCAATTGAACGTGTCAATAATTGATTATGTAAATAATGTTAATATAATAATGATGAAATTATGTGCAAAGTCAATTTTGATGTCTAAATCTATAAAACATACATACAAATCATCATTTTGGGAATCATAATTTAGATTTCAGAAATTCATTTTACAAAACTGTGGATAACGCGTATGAATGGCATACGATTAGTCACCATATTCGTAATACAAATTTACTGTGACATTTATACAGTACAACTTCCGTTAACGGTCGTCTCTTGAGAATAATTACCTCTACGTTATTGCGTAATTCTCTTTTTGATTCCATCAAGTGTTATGAGAAAAATAAACAAATACCTTTATGCAGCTTGCACTCTAACGATCAAAATAAATGTTTCTAAAATAGAACAATTCAATTATTTTGATTATTTATAGTGGTTTATAGTTATCTTGTTGAACATCTATGATAAGTAACACCGCGATAAACATGATGGATTTGTGTATTTTATGATGTTTCATTAGTGTTCACCGTTCAATGTCAGTTAAAAGCGTTTCAAAGAGTATGCTTTATTATTACTGACACGTGTGCAATGTGTATATTACATTTATTGAAAACGGTTTATTTATAGATTTAGAAAATACAAATTAGTAGTAACGGATATTCGATTTGGAAAATATTTTAAACCTTATAATAATATACTTAAAATCTTTGATGTATTGCCGTATACGGAGTACATTCGTAATGCTATACTTAAACGTCATTATAAATATTTGTTTTGTGCGTCTTCTTATACAGAAGAATTGAAAGCACTTGACATTAATTTGCATTTCTGAAACAAAAAGGCATTAAAGGTCGGAGAAACGAAATTGATGTAAAGTGTGATTGTGACAACACTCGAAGATTAATTTTAAAACAACTCATAAGTCTCTTTTCGGAAACTGGTATCCTTTTTTAAAAATATTAAATTAACTTGACAACTCCAAACGTCTATTCAGTCATAATATATTGTGTTCCCTGCTCTCCCGTGTTGTGCACTGCAAAGGAGTGTACGTGACGTTTACGAGAACGACTGAAAAGACCATCATAATAATTGGGTTTTTCTTCCACATTATAAAATCAAGAACGCGAAACAAGTGGCGCGTACGTATATATATATATTATTATATTTAGTATCCTTTTCTGGCGGACGGGCACTCGCCAAAATTATCTACGTGGAATACGATGGTCGTCTTTAATTTCACGTCACCCGCCACTATATAGATCCATATACACGCGTGCAGACGGAGAAAGATGGACTCGTGTTGAATTTTAACTACTTAAATACTCCCGGCATGCCTGCGTACTCCTCGCCCCGTCTCATGCCACCACCGCCACCGTGTTTGTAAACTTTATACTCTACTAGCAATGTCTTCAGTGCTCCCGGGGGTGTAATCCGGCTCTAATCCTGCCGTTTATTAGTTTCGAGTTGGCAATGCAAAAGTTTTGTCAAAACAGTTGAGACGGGTTGAAAGGGTGACGAAAAAAAAACGTCAAACTGAAAAAAAATACCACTAACTCGAGGGTGTATTTGTTTATTTTGTGATCTTTTTTTGTGTTTTATTCAGAAACTAAAATATCGAAATATACATGACTCGAAAACTTAACATTACAGTACTTCGACTCGTACAGTCGTAGATTTCTAATGTTATAACAAATACAATTATGAAACTCCAGTAGTCAGCAGGATATCCGTTTGGAGCAATATATTGTATCGGAGTAACTCACTGATTAATATTTGGACACAGTATTCATAATAATATATTCTTAAATGTAATTTATTTAGTTTATAAATTCACAGTTACCCTTTTAAGGCTGGAAACTTTACACATGAAGAGAGCCGGGACTGTGCGTTTTTGCATCCGGGTCATATATGTTCCAATAATTAATGTAACATTAATTTTCTTAATGCTACTTTAGATCATAATTAGTTCTAGCACATTCTAATTATAGTACACTGCCAGTGCATAGCGTTTCTAGTGTTTCTACTTTAACTTTTATTAGGTTTTTTGATGAATTAATTAAGAAGTATTAGTCTATAAGATATTATGATATCTTGACGCTTTTAGAGTATACTTGTTTTGTAGGTATGTAATCAACTATGAATATAATATATAATTTCAAAAGGGTACATTTTATTACGTGGTTTAGAGTTTATAAATTGTATGAACCTAAACAAAATACAAACTGGTCACCAATAGGCTATAACAAGTATTTGAACATAACATAATTTCTTGAAGCGGTCATTATGTTTTAATTATTACTGCTGTGAATATTTTGTATTAATTTTACTTTAATTTATTAAACCATACTATATTTGTTACTATTATTTTCAACATATTATGTGTGAATAATACCAACATAATATTATTATGTTTGTGAATCGTGGGTCATAAATGAAACGGAATAGAAGACATTCGAAGATTTTGAGATACGAAGCTCGAGGCATATGGGGAATATAATTTGAATAGAAAGGAGATAAAATATAGATAGAAATTGTTAAATAAAAATGTTCACCTTTGTTGATAGG
This sequence comes from Myzus persicae, assembly GCF_001856785.1. Lineage (NCBI taxonomy): Eukaryota > Metazoa > Arthropoda > Insecta > Hemiptera > Aphididae > Myzus > Myzus persicae. The sequence continues at coordinate 40,631 of NW_019102298.1, forward strand.
AATAAATTATGAATTAAAAAAATAGTTAGATCTGCACTGAGATACCCGGAAGAGATGCATATTAAAATAATAGAATTTATGTTCTAAGGAAAAATATCTGCGGGCTTACTTGGTAACTCTAACTAGGTCAAAGGATAAATTAAAAAGTATGAAAAAGTCAACATCTACAAAGAATTAAAATAAAAGGCGAGTACCTTTAGGTTGAAAACTGAAAATACTATGATGTGTGAAGATTTGTGATCAAACTCACTATAATTACACACAAGTTTAGTATAAATTGGTGCTCACTTGTAGATTTATTCGATGCATAATTATTGTGAGTAAACATATTGTGTGTAAAACGACTCTATAGTTTTATTTTATGGGTTGTAGTGCTTGTCTGCAGGGGAAGAGCAAGTGGCAGTAAACTGTTCGTCGAACACATGTTACTTGTATTCTGGAAGACCGGACCGGGGTGATAACCATAAAGAAAGTGTGGCCCAGAAAATAGAAGCGGATATTCTGAGTACAGTATGGGATGAACTTTAGAGGAGGGTTAGTCTGAGATAATGTAATTGAACTTTATAGTTTCTACTCAACCCCTTTCTAGCTTAACCACCAGCAATTAGCTTCGCCCAAAAAGCACTTCCGGCCCACTTCCCTTCCCTCCTCATCAACTGCCATGTGCGTGTCCTCACTCATAATCCTGTGACCTTTTCAACGGGGTTGGACGAGCATCGTGTCCTTAGATAAAACACGTTCATAATCCTTTTGTAGATGAATAATTAATCATATTCAACATACTTTGGAGACCTGTAGTTAGAGTGGTGAAGTGAGGTATCGGAGGCGAAAGATTAAAATCGAAAGCAATTAAATGGATTCGTCTTCGACGCCTGTTGAAGACTACGTTTTATCCACAGCTATTGTATTCGTTGAAGTCTCTAATAATCTTCACGACCATTTGATATTTTTTCAAACCTATTGTGAAGTGTGTAAATGAACTACATTTTTTGATACGAATTTGTTGCATTATCATCCGGATGATCAACGTGTCCAAACAAATAAATATCAAAACAAAAAAACAAAAATAAAAACAGTACGTATAGGTTGAATATCAGATTCAAACTGGAAAAATTATTAGAGTAAAGCCAATAAATTCGGTATTGTTAAGTGCATTTGCTCAATAACGTATTAAACTCGAGTTGATTTCGTGGTTTTGTACGTAGAACTGCAGGGACGGAGGCTGATTGCGGTAAAGCCAATAAACCAATGCACACGGGAATAGGTATTTGATGATACACTTTCTTGCCCCCTACTCTCACCCAGTGGATTTTATATCTGTTGTTTCGATGGGGTTTATATCCAGTTGTTCGTTAAGTAAAACGTCATTTAGAGATCGTCGTTGTATGCCCGGCGACGCTACCTATAAATCCGAGTCAGAGATCCCACTGATAGGGCATAAGACCACCGGATGCTAGGTAATTTCATATTTTCTCGTCATGAAACCTCGACGAGCAAAAAATATCTATTTATTTAGCTCATTTCCTACCAGCCATGTGTTTGTATTTGATAAAACATATAAACAATTTTTATTTACACTCTTCCGAGAATGTTTTCAAAACACCAAGATTTTTATTTGGGCCGTTCTATACTAAGCGACGTACCTCCACTATTTTCTCCAAATATAATATTATACAATTTATTATAATTTATTGACATTGTATTCATTTTTCATAGATTAGGAGTTCTGATTAAGATAAACTAATTATTTTAGTTATCTACAGCATTTTTTACTTTTTAAACACCAAAGACAAAATATACAATTGTATAATTTTTAGCAGATTAGAACACGGGGTGAATTTTTATTTTCTATTATATTTGAAATAAATTACATTAAAATAATAATAAATTAGTATTAAATAAATTAAAATTGTATTCATCATAATATAATATGGTTTCTATAGATAAATATCACAAGTTTTAAATTTATCCAGCCCTGCTGATGGTGAATGTTGACTAATATAATGGCCATTGTGAATATATTGATTTCTTACTAAACATTTACTTAACTTAATTGTTTATCCTATCTTTATTTTAAGTTATAACATTATTGATTAAACTCTCTTTTTTATAGTTTTAAGCGTCTTAATAATGAAGATCTGAACTTAAGAAAAAAATCTATAGTATAGGTACTATGTATCAACGGGGTTTGTTGTCATTATTATTTATTCTAAGTCCTATTATTGTATTGTAAATGTTGAATAAATGTTCCAGTGTTAAGTTTTTTGGTATCGAGCTGTATTGTTTTTTTTTTTTTTTGTTTTCAAGTTAAAGGCTTCAACTCTATTTTTATTAGCCAGATTTTTAGTGAGGAGGTACGGTTGGTTCGGAACACGTGTACATGAGGCAAGGATTTGTCACTAAAAACCTGGGTGGTCACTCATCCAGGAACTAGCGATGCCGCCAATGCATGACCTCTGAACACGTCAGTGACTGAAGAAAACCACGGAGCCATACCAGGCCTCACCGCATTGTTATATGATAAAATAAAATAAAATGTATGCATACAATGTCGAAAACAAAACTAACTAAAACATGTAAAAAAAAACCTTTGTATAGGTGACAAAATCCCGATTTCATCAACCGCCTATACACTTTGGTGTCAGAAAAAAGCTAAGTCTCGTATAGCAACTTCTTCCCAAAAAAAAAAAAAAAGATTGAAAATATGATATCGGCTGTACAGTAAGTTTATTACAGCAGACGACACGTATTATCATAAAGCGTGTGACATTGTTCACAGAGTTTCTTGGATTCTATTGTACGGAAACGCACACGCGTAACATGATAATATATAATTTATTATATTATATTTACATAACAATTTAGGTGGTGTTGTGTAACGTTTACCGTACGTTTTAATTAAAACTATTATATTGTTAAGCGATATCATTCTATACTTACATTCGACGTCGAGTATAATGCGCTTGCTAACTGACGGAGGCACACCGTTGCTAGCGATACAGAGATATGCGCCCATATCCGCTCTGTTGACTCTTGTCAAGTTTAACGTGTCGCCGAACAGCTTCTCCACAGCTGTAAACACACGTAACACACACAAATAGATGAAAAATATTATAGAATCTTGAACAATAACGTTTGGGTAGGAGTATAAATATATATATATTTATTGACTTTGAATTGATAAATACTGTATTTAAATACTAAACAATACACAACGATTGTCATTTTAATTATTTTATTTTTTTACTACACCTACCTCCGCGTAAGCAACTTAATTCAATAAAATATTATAAAGTGGACTGTTCAACACATGAATTGCCAATTAGACACAGTTTACTGTTCAGTACAATGTGTATAGTTATTTGTAGGATAACACATAGGTATTTGAAAAATATTTTGATTTCTTGTGCCAAGATATACTGACAAACGTGGAAGTATAGAATTCTTATATAACTTTGTTCAACTTTAAAATCGGTAAATCTCTAGACATCTACTTAAAGCTTAGCAGTTGTTTTACCAAAAACATTCTTCATTCAAAACAATCCCAATTGCTTTGTTTATTTAAATTCAAATCTTGACTTATTCAAATGTAATGATCAATAATGTATTAAAATAATATATAATAATGTATAAACATCTTAGAGTTTCAGATGTAATAAAATATTTCTACAGAAAAATTAAATGATGTTAATAATTCAGCTATTTTATGTAGGGCAATATATTATGTTGATCGTTTGCAATAAAAAAAAAAGGATAAAAATGAACTCTTAATATTAGGTTTTCACATTTATTTTACATCTATTAATATTTATTAAATAAAATTAATGAACCATTCTAAAATAAATGTAGTTGTAATGTTCTATTTTTTTGCATACAAATATGAACTCAAAATAACAAAATATTGAAATTTTCAATAAAATATGTGAATCAATTAGACGCTAGCAGAATACATTAAACATTTTCAATGTTCACTAACCATACTACTGATTGTGAATGATGACAAATAATATACAAAGTGCATAAAAATTTGAATTTCATTGTTGAAGTTTAAAATGTATCAAGGACACGATGCCCGATGATTTAAGAATCACTTTTATCGCTCAAGAGCAGGCCTCTTGCATGCATAATCGATGACCACTCAGAAAAAAAAATCAGTTACAATTTTAAAAGTAACGTCATTTGACTATTAAAAGGGTTAAATATTTAGAACGCTGTTCTTAGACTCTTATTTTTTAGTGGCCAACAAACAAAGACTTGTCAGGACTATAACACGACCTGTACAACACTGTAGGTTTATCTACGTTAGTTTAACCGTGGTTAATTAAAATATAATGATTAATATCCAACTCGTAATAATGAAGGGAGCAAATATGTGCAATGTATCATTATATTCTATATTGTATTCGCCGGCAATCGAGAGAAGCAATTCATTTATTGACTTATTTCTTATATATTTATCTTTCTATGTTATGGCTTCCGAGTATTCTTGTACTCCTAATATATTATAAACACCGAACGTAATAAGCTTAATACCCTTTGTTTATATAATATTTGAATAAATAGAATTTATCAGTATTTAAAATCAAAAAATATTATAATTATATATAATTACTTTTTTAAATTTGGTGTTTACATAAAATGTTTTTTTTTTTCATTAATACTGTGACAACGAAGTGATTTTTTATTGTTTGAACTAAATATTATTTTACTTAGTAAAACGTTTCTACAAAACATTCAAAGTATTTTAAATTATATAAAGAATGTTAAACACTAACAGCGATACTCAACTCCAAAACAATTCGTCTATTAAATATAACGAAAACAATTTAAATTATTCGGACCGTTTTAAACCACAAGAAAATCATAAATTTGGCCGAGGACCTATTATTCGTCAATATATGAGTGGTGTAGGCGTTATTACAGAAAGGTATATTTCAGATGATAATTTATTGTATTTTGAATCAGGAAATCTCTCAGATCCTTCTACGTCGAATTACGATGTAAGATCACTTGATTATTTGACTGAAGAAGAAGAAAAGGAAGAAGAAAAAATCATGACAACCATGCCGGTAAATTGTCCATGTTATGAAAAAGCATGCGAAGAAGAATTTAAAAGAAAAAGATCGTTAAAAAATTTTTTTTTATCAATTTTTCAAACTTTCAAATCATGAATAACTAGATTGTTATCGAGGTTGGATAATGGATATATTACACATAAATCATCGAAAATTGCCAATAATTACAACATAATAATATTATAGTGAAGATATTTTACTGTTTCCAGTTGCATAATAAATAATCTGTTAGATAGTAAAAAACAATGTAATATATAAATAAATATAATGTTAAATTTAATGTAAGCTATACTTGATGCTCAATGCTCAACAAATAAAATATATACACAGTAATAAGTTATAACTGGAAGAACAATCAGAAGAAGTTCACTATAGTGTTTAATTTTGTTTTTATACAAAAAAATTAACCATAAACACAAACTAAAGCACCATTCACAAGTTTAAGAATAAAACAATTGTATAAAATAAGACGCTTGAGTAAATAAATAATTATAAAATTTGAATTTCCGTAAACATCAATTAATAATAGTGTAGATATTTCAATAATGTATGTTCTATATTCGACACACACGCGATAAACATATAGGTAAAGCCTCAAAAACCAGCTTAAAATCGAAAATGAATATTTTTTATTGAAAAAAAAATCAAATCGAACAAGGCCTGCAAAATCTAAGAAATCGAACCACAATCGAAAGCATCATGAAAAAAGCTGACTTAAAGATCCATCGTATTTCAAAAAAAAGTTTTGAGTAATAATAATTTTTTTACAGCTACAAGTATTTACAGTAAAATTCGCTTCAGACGCTCTTCGTGGGACTAGCTCTAAAGGGCCTACCCGTCTTATGCAGGAGGCGTCTTAAGCGGGAGTGCTTTAAGCAAAATTAAACGTATTATATTTTAATTGAAAAAAAATATATTAATATAGTAGTTCAAATAAAATAAATATTACCTACTTATCTAATCCTGAAAAGATTTTCTAACACTTTAAAAGTAAAAGAATAATTATTATTGGTATCATAATATTCAGTTTGTTCTATGACAATTGTCAATATTATATTTATTTATAATGTCAGAAATATTTTTTTAGTAACCATGTAGCAACGACGAAAAAAACTTAAAAAAATAAAAGAAACATTTGGTATTATTAATTCTTTGTAATATTTTCAAATAGAGGACAATATTCCACAACAACAAACTTTACTAATAAATTAAAATTGGTCGAGAAAATTCAAATACATTTTTCGATTACCTATGTATTTTATGCATTTACGTAGGTATAGGTAGTCTCAGATCACTATATATAAAACCGTTCTATGAAGATTTAAAATGGTATACTTGTGGAAAGACTCTATACAATAGAACCGTATTTTAGGACCAACCTGGCTGAGCTACACTGTATTAACAATAAATATTTTCATCTGTAAAACTTTTGTGTTGGTATTTGGAGTAAATAATAATTTTTCTTTTAAAAAACAAACATTACTTTGGAAAAATACATTTACATAAATGTGAGCATTAAAAGTGTGCACAAATACTTGATGTAACTTTAAGATTTATATTTTAATTTGATTTACGAAAGTTGAAGTAAATTAAAAACAATTATTCTAAATATACTAGGAAAGAGTATACTAATAATAATATGTCGTGGCTTGTGTAAATCGGAATAATAGCTCTTCGACATTTTTTTTCTTTACCCACCTACACAAATAAGTTATTCCGTACTATCTACTCATCGATTTACCAATGGTCAAGTGGAAAAAATAACTCGAGAGTCATAGATATTTTGTTTAAATTAAAAATAAAATATATGCTCATTTTTATGACGTGAAGTGGGTACAAAATACGAGTTTTGTTTAATCGGAATTATGCATTGAAATATGTATAATATATAACAATTCTCAGATGTTTAAGTTGAAAAGCACTTAATTAGTTATTGCTTATTAAATAAATAACAGGAACTCAAGACAACCAATTTATGGTTTTGTGTTTGTTTATTATGAAAAAATCTGTTAGTCCAATTTTAAATGATTTAAATAAAACCAATTTAATGAAGTAAATAATAAACATTTATTCACTCGGTAAATCGTGAGTACAATGGTCAAAATATGTACTTGAACTGGATTTTATTTTCTCAGGGGTCCTACTCTAGTTAGGTCATTGCTGGGCATCTTGCTGATACTAACAGAATTACCATTACAAAAACAACCCACGTTGTTATGCAAAGTTTCATCAACATTATTACTATACTTTTTTTCGAATATAATAAAAGAGACTTAATTCGATTTTAGACTCAATATCTAACACTGATTTCATTTGTTGGTTTTTATTATTATAACAAATCAGAAATAGTGAATGAAAAATACCTTTTTTTTTTCGATCCGTCGCTATATAAATACCGTCTTCTCTTTTCCAACTAATTTTTGGTGTCGGTGATCCTTCTGCTTTGCACGTAAGGGATAGATTTTGATTTTCCCGGATGGACACTGAAGATGGAGAACTTTCTTCATCAATGATATTTGGTGGTACTGCCATACAAAAAGTTCAATATTTTACCAAAGGAATAAAATATAAAAATCAAATAATATTGTACATCTATTAAATAATAATTTACAAACTATACAATTTCTAAACTTCTAATTACCAATGGCAAATAAATGTATAATATATAATATATAAACATTTTAAGATCACACATTAATTAATTTATAATGCTATAAAAGTATGTTTTATTTTATCAAGATTTGGGTTTTTTTGAATTTTAATTAATAACTTCAATGCTACAGGCTAAACATTTCTGAAAGAACCAAAAATTAAATTTTAATATAATATTAAACTGTTAGTAAACTTATTAGTTATTATTTAGTTTACATAATTTGGTGATTCGCCAAACTTACTGACACTCATTTTTTCCCTTTTAAATTAATTTATTAAAATTCTGATTTTTTAATTTGAGGTACCTATACCAAAAATCATATTTCCAAGTTCTTAGAATTTGTATATCGTTTTAATATTACTATGTGGTGATAAAAATCTTATTTTTTTCAAATACCAATTTTTTCCCTTAAATTGTTAAGTAGATGACTTTTTAAAAATGTTAATGGATCCAAATCAAAATTTGAACTAGTAGTTCTGAGCTATTTAACTTCGTGTACCTTGAATAATAAGACATTATGATAGTAGGTTTGGAAGATCACGGGAGATCACGGGGCTATGATTATACTAATATTTTATTAATTAATATCTATCTAATTAAAAGTCATAATTAGTAAAAATTTGCCAAAGTATATTTTTGAGTACTAGATGAAAATAATATAAAACAGAAATTGTACTTTATTGTAAAACCATTTAAAATCTAAATTTTCTTTAAAATCATGGTTCTTCTATAAATTTACAAAAATTCTAAAAATAAAAATTTGAATGTATAATTATATTATATGATTAAAAGAAAAATGGGGTGAAACATGGATTGCGAAGCACGTTGTATATGTCACCAAAATACAATTAATACAACTCAACAAGGATTTTATTATATTTACATTTAACATTGCTTGCATTAACAAATACATTACAGAAAGTACCTATGTTATTTTATCATAGCAAATGTATTATTTCACCAATTAAATAAGACATCAATGTGAAAAAATACCTCGATGTCAGATTGGAGTGACCATTTCATGAAAAAGTGATTAATTTTGTGAAATTTCCTAAACTGTGAAATAAGATCTCCATATCATGAAATAACTTTTGTTGAAAAGACAGATTTCACAAAGTGGTTACAAATTCTAATTCTAGTAATATTCTATAACAACATGTAATTTGGGAATAATAATAGCACTAATAACGCGAGAAGTGATGTTTCCTAGACCGGACACAGTCAAAGACGTACTCACCGACCACCTGTAAGTATCCAACTTGACTGATCATGGGGTTTGTGTTCACTTGACACATATAATAGCCTCTGTCTTCAGGTTGTGCGCCCTTGACATGCAACAGCCACGTTTTTTGACTATCGTGGGTGATCCCAAATCGTGGTATTCGGGCTATCACGTGACGATGAATTGTCAAAATCATTTGCCGATCGATGTGAATCCACGCTACCTATAACACACATTTGAAACAAAACAAATTTAACATTTACGGTCATTGGGCAACATTCAATTTATATCTAAGGTGCCTTTAGGTAATTTAGTGTCTCACAAAACACTACGGTTAGAAAAAAATTGATTTTTGTGGGTTATCTGCAACCACTAGCTGGTATTGTTTTAGTCATCAAACTATTGTAACGATTGTGAGGCCTGCTGCTTGGAACTGCCCGAAATCGCCATAAAGTGAACATTGAGACCTTACAATAGTAAAGATGAGCATATTTTTAAGTGCGTTTACGTCTTGTAGATGGACTGTACTGCAGTGCGCGTGCTTATGAATTCGTCGACTAGATTTCTGATAAATATTTTCGGTACCTAAATGTTTTACCTATTTAATATGATTTCCACCCAACGGTTGGTCCGGATACGGATAGGATTTCAATATTGTTGCAAGCAGTTAACGGGATGAGACGATGTAATATCTCGCGGACGTTTAGCCGGGCGTGTGGCGTCTACCGCTATATGTATAGCGGAAAACCTTGGTCATAACGCCATTAATAACGAAGGAAAGATGTCCACGGGAAAGCTGCATGTTCCTACAATTTCCGTTAAATGTTACCGTCAAGGACGGAACTTTAACCATTATTGCCAGATGTCCCCTACGGTCTACTACAACAAAGATGTATGTATATAATATATAATATATAGTATATATATAATAAATGCCGTTTCCGTCTCTCATTTTCTGTTACACACACTCTATCATCCTCTCGTAGAGTCAATTTGTGGCAAGGTTTAATGAACTTTAAAGCTTACAAACACCGGATACGTGTAAGGCATTAATTTTGTTTTTACCCCAATCGGTAAACTAAAAATTACCGGTGTAATATTCATCATTATAAATATTCTATAATTAATATTTTAGATTATTAAATAAACTAGTCGATACAATGTACTATGTGTATTGAAGTTCTCTTTGGGCCGAGGTCAGGGTGAACCAAGCTCTTCAAAACAAAAATGGACCGATTTTAAGAGAAAATATTATGTACATTTATAATAAATTATTGTACATGTCAGTGGTTCTCAACCTTTTTCAAACGACTACGTACTGCGATTACCAAACATTTTACTTTTTAATGATGCTTGGTTACCCCTCCCAACAATTAGTGTAAAGTTAAATTTAATATAATTGTTTTGGTTAAACTAATTTAGAAAACAAACTAAATAATAAATAATAAATCTAAAAATTTTCAAATAGATATTTAAATTTAAAAAAGACAGATAAGTACTTTATTTTTAATTTTGATAAATAATAAATTTAATAATTTCAACATTAATTAGAAACTTGTGCTTGGATATTTTCCATCTTTGATTTTATGTCTGAAACAGTTACTCTTAAAATCTCCTTCAGCATTCAAAATTGATCAATATTATTTGTATTTTACAATGACTAGTAAATGTGATTTTAAAAAATAAGTTGAGACAAACGGAAAAGTCAAAAGTTTTTACTTGTTTTAATAATTCTGAAAATGCAGATTTAGTGGAAATCCAAGATTTTGATATGAAAAGGCGATGTATTATAGGCTATAGCTCAATTAGTTTTTCGTTGATATTTGAGAAGATGCATACATCTTTTTATCTACAGTGGAATTGAATCAAGACTTGAAGTATAATAATCTTGGTAATTTTGGTGTTTCAACTATATTTTTCTATCAATAATTTTTGATAGAAAAATACGTCGAAGTTTTTGGTTATAATATATAGTTAAGTAGGTATGTAAAATATATATAGTTATAATATTTTAAAATATGTTCATACGTATTTTTAATAATATAAGCAAACATTTTAAGCTTTTAAACTATTGAAAAACGAGACGAAACGTCTGCGATTGTAATTTATAATACAATATACTAATCATATACAACTATCGCAAAAAGATAAATAACATATAAATATAGACTATTATAGTAGAATGATGTATTCATGGTTTTGGAAGTTTTAATAGCAATAACCGATAAATTGCTGATTTTCCGTAATATTCGAAAATATGGCTCTGTTTCAACTTTCAAGTAAATACAGTAAATCAATATATCTTTTCATTATTTAGTATTAGATTTTTGCTACTATCTACTAAAATGTTGGGAACCCAACGCTAAGCACTACTGATGTATTGAGTAAACAATTAAATGATGAATTAAAAAAATCATTCTTGTTTTTATGTATGGAGTGTATATTATGAAAGTAAAAAAACAATAATAAAATATTATAGATAATAAATGTTACTAAAATAATTAACAAAATATTCGTTTCATAAATAATATATATTTTTACTGAAATGTATAAATATTATTTGTTAAATATTAAAATTGATATGTCAGTAGATTATTATAGGTACTTTTTACATTTAATACCTACAAGTACACTGCAAAGAAAATTAGCAATTATTTCAAATGTCTAAATATCAAGAACTATTAAGTTGCGAGTCTTTGGCTATTAATTACCTTAGAACATATTTACCTAACCTGATTTGATCATTGGAATATTTCAATTTTTATAACTTCCATATTTTAAAGAAACTCATATAATATAATAATGTACTCTTCGAATATGTCACCAAAAACATATGGGTCAAGTCTGCGGAGCGTAAATTTATCTTCTACACATTGTGACCGATTACTGTACGCATTGTTGCAGTTCAATTGAAACTCTACCCGTCGGTTTAATAACCTGGGGGCACGAGGCATATAGGGGTAAATAATAATGATGGAAAAAAAATCACCAGCCAATACATTGGAAGCTTTTTTCGAAAACTTCTTGTAACGCAAAAATAAAATGGAAGGAAAAGAAAAAGGAATGAAAGTGTCTCGGGATGCGACTGGGGTAATTTGAAAAGGTTAATAGAGGGGGCGGCAGTAGATACGGATCGAGGGAAAATACCAACAGAAACATGTGTGAAGAATAAAATATATGTACGATGAATACCGTCTAAGCCATATTTAATAGAGTGTGTTGGAGCGGGCGGAAGCCTATCCGCAGAGACAGATTGACAGATGCATGTCGATTCAGTATAGGTATATAACGACAATATTATTTTCGCGTGCATAATCATTATTTATTTAAGCTACCGCAAATCCGTGGTTGTGCGTGTGTGTTGTAAAAATAAGAAAAATATGAAAATAAAAACGGGTGGAGGATATCACCGCTATTATCATTACCTAATACCTATGTCTTATGTACAGCGTAATATACCTTTAAGTATTAAATATTGGATACAGGTATGCAGCGCGTTTGACACTAACAATTCGGCTCCCAGACCGCTCCTCGGCCCCGGGCTTACTTTACATTGTGTTTTTGACACATTTTTTTTTATCATCACAGATTAGGTAGGCTATAATATGATATATGGAAAATGTCATACGCTCGATTTTGGGATTCACCACGACGCATAATACTACGGCAGACGTGGGTGGAAAGTGCCTTGTCGAAATTTAAGATCGCATGTAAACGAATACGACCTGTCGGTTTATCTGTCGTGCCAATATTGCGGAAAAATATTATGAGATCGTCGGTGAACGCCGTCAAACGACGTACATGCTCGGACAAAAGTTCATTTGAATACGGTTAGACCTCACAAATCCTCACGGGTTCTGTGTATTCATACATAATAATATACAAGCTTGGGCTTGACAATCGTAACGTATTTCGCCCAATATACCTATTTGTCACGACATTATAATATGACATGACGTGGCCGATTCTAATAATGTTTAGAAAATCAACATTTCGCAAAGAACTTTAAAAAAAAAAATTATTTTATGTTATTCTGTTGCACCTTAAGAAATCTTTTGGTCTAGAGTGGTCGAATCGAAAATAGCACCGATTGATGTGTATGGAAACCTCGTGAAGAATATTCGAAACTACGAAATAAACGAGTGTTTGTCGATCATATGAACAAATTTTAATAAAGCTCCTGGACATTCTTGTCGAAACCGTCTAATTTAAATACATTTTCGTTTTATACTATTTAATGTATTTTTATATTTTAAGTCAACTAACGAATGAATTATATAGTAATAAATTTACTACTAAATTAATTAAGAATCAAGTTGATAATTATTATTGGCTTTCTGATAAGTAGTAACTCAACCATGTACTATGTATATATGTGTATATTTAGAAAGAAATACTACTCCTGCATGTTTGAAAGTGTTTAAACAAGTTTCAGATACGCTGATACGATCGTAAACACTGAAATACGTTGTATTCAAATAGTATATTATGCAATATATGATGTGTGACCATGCGGTTTGTCTTGAATCTTAATAAGTACGTCAGATATCTCTGAAAGAGCTTATACCGAAATCAAAACATCCAAATAGATAAGTACAATCTACATTAATCGAATCGAAATTTGCATTTGTATATTATTATTGTTATGTATAATAATGAACTTTCGAACTAGTGCACACAAACATATTATGTTATCAGACTCTCACGACGTCATTGTTTTCGCCTTTTACCATATCTCAATGTATCTACAAAGGGTCAAAGTTTAGATTGAGAGATAACCGATGGGCGATGAGGTGGTTGTGAAAACGGTGGTCGAACAAATCTCTCATGCCAAAATGAGACTGTTCAATAAAAGTTAATTGGATAATTCTAAGTCGGAGTTCAGATAAGATTTGGAGCTATACGTTTGTATTGTACGTATATTACGTTAGTGATACAGTTGTAATACCACGTGAGTTATTCAGAAATAATGAGAATGAGAGAATTCATTATAAAAATAATTCAAAATGTAGTACTTTTGTTAAGTACAAAAGTCGGCAGCAGGAAACCATTACTTAGTTTATTAACTATTCCATGTTCAAAAGTATGTCAATACGATATTCGATTATTAGTTATTATACAATCAATTAATTATAACATAATTAAATGGTTGAAAAATGAATGAACAACTTTACCGCAGTTAATTGAAAATACAACACTCCAGTAAATTCAAACTACGCTAATCAAAATAATGCAAAATGATTATAACATTATAAAAGTTGCACGCGCCATAGTTGTGTGAATTCAGTATGTATGACTATGTGAATGGAACACCCGGAAATGCTCTGAATCTCCATTCTCTGTACATTTAAACTACAAATAACTACATTACAATGAAACTAAAAGCTAGAAGCCCTAGCTTAACTCACAAATTTATTTCGATATCAACAATAATACATAAACATTGTACCATGTAGATTTTTTAATTATTCGTCAAAAGGTCTTAGTTTACAATTTAACTTTCAAGAGCTTTAAAATCGCAATCGTAAAACCTATTTAATAATCAATATACAATAACTTAGAATTAATAAACAATCTAATCGCAATTGGCATTGATCAAACTAATATTTAAAAACATTTTTGTTTTTTTACTGACCAACTATCAATGGCCATTAGTTATTTTAGAATGTAGAGGTTAAGATTGGTAAGGTTGATACGTTTGATTCAAACACGTGTATGTGTGGCAAAGATTTACCACTAAGGTTGTCGCCCATTCGGCAACTAGTGGCATCGGCCGGTGCTGGCACCCAGGGCACATCAGTGACTGGAGCCAGGCACCGCGACACTCAATAAACTATAACAATGTATGATAATATTGGAATTATGATAAACCAATGTAGCTAAAGAATTTTTAATAAGCTGTCTTAGTAGAATGTTCACTATTTCTAAGTTTTCTTAATTTTATAGAAACCTAAAAAAAAATGTAGGAGTAGCTTGTGTCCAGTTAGACATTTATAAAAGTTATTTATTTTCGTAGCTTACATTAGAACATTTAATATATGGTCCCCAACAAGTTATTCTATTTTTTTCAAAAAAGTTCACCGGAAAGATATTACAGCCATGAGATATTTTCGATTTTCATAATTTTTTTTTTTCGTGATTAAATTGTTTCATTTATAAAATAGTTAGTATTTATAATATAGTTTGCTTGGATGGCTCAACATCTCCGATTAGAATCGCTATTAAATGTAGTTAATCATTTTATCTTAATTTTTGTGATTATAATATGATAGAGTAGTATGCGTAATTTGAATCATTGATACACCAATGAAAATTAAAACATCAACTAAATTGTTTCGGGGTTTTAATTTATTGCATATTGTGTTGTGGTTTTAAAACATATTACATTTTATAATGCGGTTAATACTGACATAAATATTCGTAATAATTTTGCATTAATTTTAATTAACAACCACAGTGATAGTCATTACTTCATGCTAAAAATAATGAATACCTGAATTACTATTTATTAGTCACTAACTTATTCATACAAACAGAACCATATTCTACTGAAAATTACATTATTACAAATAGGTAAAGTATTTAAAGTAAATAAATAATAAATTTAGTTTTAGTTTTGTATGTACATTGAACATAGCAAGTATAATATTAAAATAATGGTTATATTTGTTTCATGTCAACACACAAGACGTAAATAAAAGGTCATTGTTTAAAGAAGGCCATTTTAAACGGTTTTGTTAGAAATATATATATAATTTTTATTACATGCCATTGAGTGAAAAAAGAAACTAGTAGAAAGTTCAACTGATCACACTCATAATTAAATAAGTATTAATAAAATAAAGTCTTAGTTGAATATGAAAAAAAAGTTTGGTTAGATTTTCTATATCTAAAAAATATAATTAAATATATTATGAAAATTAATATTAGAAATTATAAAAATCCACCCAAATTAAATAAATAATAACGGTTTATAAATGTGTTATTGTAGAAATAAAATATCTAGTAGGTATATTTTATATTCTCAAGCAATCAGCCGGTTAGTGAGTTATCTCGTGTTTAGGATGTTTTATAGACATTTTAAACTTAGTTGTGTTTTAAATATATTCACAAAGTATGCGAAAAGAGAAAATTGTACATGCCTACAGACTAAACCTACAATAATAATATTATGTTTATGAGCAAACCATGCATGCGTCTTACCATTTTGACAAAATATCTTAAATATACAAACAGTGGAATGGTGGGGGATGTATCATAAAACAAATAAAAATAGATTGACTCTTAAATTTAAAATTTGATTATAAAAAATATATATCTTCTAGTTTATTAAAATGTGTGAACTGTTTCCATGGTCTCATAATATTTAATTTTTAAGCTATTATATCGAGATCAATGTCTGATGTATTGCTAAATGGGCAAACCAAATTAATAATATTGGGTGCGAGTATACACTAAATTATTTTTCAAACGCTTCACCAGATTGTTTGGAATAAATTGCATATACATAGGTACAATACGGTATTGTGTATCCAAAAGTTTGAAGATTATTTCCGCCTCTTTAGATAAAAACCGTCTATAGGAAACCATTATGCAATTCCACCATATGAGAAAACATAAAATAATATAATATCATGAATATTTAGTTATTAGGTACTTGTGGATTTTATTTTCGTCTAAGAAATCGATTATGACATTTATTGAATGAAACTCAAGGTTAATTCGCGATTTCATCACGCATAAGACGATTCAGCAATGAACATGCAAGGCCTCATTCAACTCATTCGTCGTTGCAAACTTTTTTATTCAAGAACATCAATTTTTTGTCATTTGTTTTGAAGAATATTATTTATTTGTACGTTATAATTATGTACCGAATGTATACTGACGTACTTGTATGGAAACCTGGTACATAAAAATGGATTTGTGGCTTGGCGTGGCGCGTTGGCTGCTACCAGTCGCGGAATGCGACTGAGAGTAAGTAACGGCCACAGCTACTAGCTCCCGGATGGGTGACCACCCGGGCTCATAGTAGTTAAAAACCTTGCCACACATACACGTGTTTGCTACCTACCGTAACAACCCAAAACAATCGTAAAAACAACCTACAGTACCAACCTTACCCCGACTACAGTTCATAACCCCTACAACAGCTAATGGCCTTAGTCGCCGGGCTTAAGTTCAATAAAAAAAAAAAATGAATATTTAAGCATCACAAAACATAATATTATTCCATGAAAATGTTCAATTTAATATACTATAATTTTATTGTTAGGCGACAACACTTATTTCTGTTGATAGAAATTGATTAATAACTTTCCCTGGCTAATAGTGTTAGTAATTTTATTGAAAATGTATTGTATTTAGTAGGACTAAAATTCATTTCAAAAATATGCATCAATTAGTCACGAGTACAAATTATGCTACACAGTATAGCAGACAGTATCTAGTTACTTACATTATTACAAATATTAAAATAATAAAGGTAAGAAAAATAATATAACGTACATATTAATCAATGAATTAAATATCCATTAAATATCAAACGAAACAGAAATGATAAAATGAAAATGTATTTTAAATCGTTTCAAATTACAAATACGTTAAATCTGTTGTATGAACCACACATGTATATTATATATCAATACGCATAGTATGACAAATAATCAAATTCACTAAACGTCGTTATGGTATTTATACCTATTAAATGTTACAAAACATTAATGATATAATATAGACAGGTACTATCCCGCCAAGAATGGTAAATGTGTATTACTCTTTAATAACAGTAACTTTAGTGTAATTTAAATACATGAATTATAAATTGAAAATCGACCCGTGTGTCTGTCAGCGTAGAATCTGTATGAAATAATGAAATGTCATCCTACCTAATGCCCACTGTGTCGTTTGTATAATATTTATTTAGTGGTGTAGGTATATGTAGTATTTTTTTTAATACAAATAATCTGTACAACTTTTCATTAATATAAACAAACATTTTTTTTTATTATTGTTTTTAGATTACATATCGGCTGCAAAGGCCATTTAATTACAATTTTTTTTTTTTTAATAAACATTTAATACATAGATACAAAAATACTTACAGTTCTACAGTTGGGTGTTGTGTTGCGATACTTACCATTTACATTTGGTTGAACAGGTAGGTTTTTCTTAAAAAGTTGATCATGTTGCTGGTGTCTTCAGTTTTGGGACCTAAAGCTGCGTCTAAGTTCGTTGGGATGTTGAGCTTATTGACGTCTTCTTCATATTTTTGGCATTCAGTTATTAAGTGATTAACTGCTAAGTAGACTCAGCAGGTTGAGCACTGATGTGGTTTCTCTTTAGGCATTAAGAACTTAAGGGTTGTGCTTGTGTGGCCTATCTGGAAACGATTGATTGCTATTTTTTCTCTTCTTTTTCGATTAGGATTTGGCCATTGATAAATTGTATCTTTTATTTATCGCTAATAAATAGGGGTCTTTTCGTTTAATTTGAATACGTTTTTAGATTTGGTTCCTTAAATCTTAAGTATCACGTTTAATTTTATAGTGTCTGAGAATTTTGCTACTATTTTGGTTTTTTCGTCTGCTTTTTCATTTCTTTCTGTGCCCTTGATTCTACATTAGGGATATGTGTTTGATCTTTTGCTTATTGGTTGGATTATTTTTTGTCGTATAGATTTGTTGGTCTGCTGGGTTCGTTGTATTTTTTAGATTTTGGAGTATGCTCGGAGAATCTGTGAGAATTATATTGTTTCTGTGGAAGTTCATGTGGTGAAGTGTGAGTTCCAGTGTCTTCACAATTGAAATTATGTCGGTGGTTAAGATGAAACAACTTTCAGGAAGTTAGACAATTGAGATGAGATTTTTGACAACGATTGCTATTTCTACTTTCTACTCCTTTTTCTAATTTGGCGGCGTCTGTGTAAAATAGATTGTCATTTTGAACAAACAATTTAAAATATCAATATCTAGAGTTAAATCAGAATAAAAAAAAATGTAAATTTATTTCATTCGGAACAAAAACAAGACATGCGATTCTCATCTGCCCATTATCTTGAGAAATTATTAATCTTTTGATGATTGAACTGAAGTGGCATAATATCTTACAATATTATAACTATACAAAATAGAAAAAATACATATTTATGTTTTTTAAATGTTGTTTTTTAACGTCATTTACCTACGAACAAAACAAAATATTTTCAAAGACGTTGATACTTTGTGAGATAGCTAATGACTTTTTACTGTTGAACAAATCACTTACTATATGTATGCTGATGATAAAACTCAACAAGGTCAATAAATCGATTATTCTATAAATTTACTACCAAAAGTTGATTGTTCTAAAAATACTAATGTATGGAGGATGGTCATAATATCTTCTATGCCTTATTTCTCATGTTCCAGAATACTTGATATAATTGTGTATTGATTGTTATTGAATATAGTTTTATTATTGCTATATACACATAAATCAATAAATAAATTATAAAAACAAAATAGTTGGTATTTTTGCATCATAATTTAATTTGTGTTGTTTATGAAAGGTATAGTTCCATATATACCTATATAGATTTCCGTAAGATTTAAACAGTTTTTAAAATACAATAAAGTATTCATAAAAGTATAAAAGTATGAACTCAAATTTAGATTTATTTGTATTTACGAATTACAATAAATAGTATGAGTGATTGTATACTCGACGCCTCGACGGGTACGCGGGTTGCACTTCATCACGATGAATATATCTATTTAATTTTCATTCGGCAGTATAGCATGTTGTATAATTTAGTAAAATAATTAGTATAAAATTTAATTAATTAATTTGTAGGTTTAACTTTTTCATTGAATTAATAATTATTTAAACTGAACGCTCATAACTAAACCTATTCAGTTTATTATGTTTAAATGTTCAAAATCGTTATGATTACATTCTTGATTAATTCTACTAATAACTGATTCATTGAAACGATGTAGATAATTTTAAAGTCACTTCAAAAAGTAAAAATATGTGTCTAATCGCATACACATTTTTTTCAGCCACAAGTAACAGTGGGGTTTCAATTAATTTTTGGACAGTATCGTGGTGTTTTTCTCTTTGTTTGATGTTTAATCACCAGGTCCAATCGTTTCTAAAAGCTTTTTGAGCAATAAAAGCATCCAAGACATTGCGAGAAAAGAGCTATGGTAATGATACGGTGATTAAAACCCGCACCATTTCAGACACGGTTTTCGACTTTAAGTTCTTTACTCTTAACTTTGTCTCAATGGACTTGATTAACAATCCTTGTTTTAAAAATTATCATATTTTTACCAACTGAAATCTAGTTTATTTTTTATTTGAACTTTGTGGGTATGTTACCAAGTATTTTTCGTTTCTATTTTATTTGAAGATAAATATTTTTGAGTTTAAAATTATTAGGAAATTTTATTGTTGATAACCTTAAAACAAGAATATTGCAACCATTAAATTTGTCGATACATTTGTTGCCATATTTTATCCAGATAAAAATATTATAGAAATCGGGGGTAAAAAATTTATTTTAAACGAAAAAAAAAATTTAAAAACTAGATAGAAATTATAATAAATTGATTTGGGCGAGTACTAGTGAAATAACTTGGAACTACGTGCAGTACATTGTTGATGTAATTGTTTTTATTTGTTGATATATTTATTTTTAATTGTTTAAATCAATTTAAAAAAAAACAATGCGTGTAGTATTGTATTATATGTATATGATATTGTTGAATAAGGTATCGATGTACAAATATTACAAGTATGGAGTCACGGACGAATTTATAAAATATTATTATTTAGTACTGGTTTAATGTAATACCAGTAATTATAAAATTACGATTCAAGAACAGTCATAAATCTTAAGTCATGTGAATTATTTACATTTTCTGAAGAAATTTCGAATTTATAGTTACTTAATTTACGTAGGTATGAATGTAAGATTCCTATGGTATCTAACAACAATACATTTTATAATAAAATCAATTAGGTCCAAAAAAAGTACATTTATATTTTGAAAGTATTGTTAGACCATTGGATTCAAAGAACGGTAGAATTGGAGATAAAATTATTAAACCTGTCAAGGATTTAAGTAAATAATCGATTGCTAAATATCAACGATTCATTATTGTGTAATTTTACTCCATTATCTATAGAAACTTAAATGAACTGGAGTGAAATTCGAAAGAAGGCCCCTCCAAATTAAATCTAGCTAGTATTAGATTTCCAATCTACAGACGTGCAGTCGCGTGAAAGTTTTAGATTGTTTGTATAATACTCTCTCGGAAGTGTTAAAAAGCAAAAAAACCTACGAATAAAAAACATAAAACACACACGTCGACGTCGATTCGATACAATGTTGGTAGATCCGTCGAGAATTTAAGAGGAGAGTAAAGCCCTCGAAATTGGCCAACGTTTTTACCGCCAAAACACCACTACTGACTTTGGCATCCTGACCAATACGTGTAATCATGATACACATATATTTATGAATTTTGTATTAAACTCAGACGCGAATGACGCGTGTGTGTCGGATGAATGATATCTGGCTATAGTGGCTGATGATATACATTTTAGTCGGATCGCCAGGTCATTAATATGTGAGGTGACGCGTGACAAACGATTCTATGCCGTGGGTCTCTGATAGTCCCTCGGGCGGTATAAATGTGTGTGTGTGTGTGTGTGTGTGTGTGTGTGTGTGTGTGTGTGTGTGTGTGTACATAATAACCAGAGAGTGCGGTCAATGATTTACATGGCAATTTGGTCGGGGACTCAGCTGGCCCGATTTTCGGTAAATCGTTTAGGATCGCGTCGGACGGGTGGTTTTAAGGTTTTTTGACGGAAACCTTTCCGACGATAGGTATGCAGCGTTAAAACGCGCGTGATAATCGACTCGGAGAAAAAGCATTTCAGTGTTATAAATTATAATAATAATAATTTCAATTCGTCGGCGATGAGTTATAAATATAATATTAAAATACCGTCGTCGTCGTGACGACTAGAAAAAATATTATTACCTCCAATAATAATTCAATAATATGAGCCTCGTGATTTTCGAAAACAAATATTTTCAGTTCGTGCTATTTTTTTTTTTATGTGTTAAGAATTGAATTACATCATTACGGCGCGGAATACAAATATTATAGAAACGCTATAAAACGACAGTAGTTGTTGGGCAAGTACATTTTTGACGTCTGTTATGATATATTTTTACGAGTTAAAGCACTCCCCGAGGTACGGGGGGAAATCCCTCGATGTACAGTTTTTTCATTTTGCTCGATTTTTCATTTTTTATTGTTTATAAAACGTCCCGCAAGTACGTTTGGTCGCCACGAAAGTGCGGGACAAATTTATAATCATATACGAAACATTAGCGCACCATTTTCTTATTTGAATATTATTGTTGTTGTTGAGCTGAAGGCCCCTCGCGCCCGATACCCGAGAATTACATCTGATATGTAAATTGCTGGTGTTTTGTCTTCTGACGTGACAATGGTCTACGCCGGAATAGCACGACACACTCAAATACGCGTTCTATTGATTTCCATGTCACAGAAATTGACGTTCAATTGTTTCTCCTTTCGCGATATCTCGTCCGTATAGTGTATAATATAGTTTTCATCGACGGAAAAATATCAAGTTCCAATAAAATCTACTATCGTGCCTCTTTGTTACCGTAACACAAGATCGTCTGTTTGCTTGTCATTGCACGGTGGACGAACGTGTATAATAAAATAATATACTGTTAAATAATTGTCTACAGGCTAAAGTGAAATTTAGTGGAATGCATCTTTCGTGTACCTTTATCGTAAACCTTAAACTCTCACTGCTCTCTGTAGATCTCCTCACCACATCCATCACTTCAAAAGTTCAAACGGTTACCAATAATAATAGATCCACGAAGGAGCATCACATGATTGCACTGCTGTAGAACAAAAAGATTTCCATTGAAGTATTGATACTTTGTGGTTTTCGAAATTTATTATTGATTTGGTCGTTTTATGTCCAACACCATTTTTGGTGTCACTCAACAACGAATCGAAAAATAACACATGGACGAATTTCTTTAACGAAGACGAAGGGGTGGTCCTGAAATAATATATATACGATATTTCATCATCTTTTTACACTTTGAGTTAAGATCAAAAAACAAAAATTCTATCAAGTGAACGTATTATATGCCGAAAAATCAAAATATATATTATAACATTATTTACAGCATCATTTATGATATTTTAATACTTGCAGCACCAAACACCATGTTATGATATCAAAATGTACAAAAATATCACTAGTGATGTGTGTGTTTTTGGTGAAATATTGGTTTTAATCACGTTATGCTATTTGTTACACGCTATGCATTGTAGAAATTTAAAAAAACTGAAATAGCAACATATTGATTCGATTAACATAATAATTATGAATCGAGTATACATGGTGAGTTATTTCGTTTGTTATTGTTACTGCTGTTGCATTCAAAATTTCAAAATCATTTTCATAATAATAAAGTTATTAATTAGTATTTACTGTTGAATCATAGTTTTAGAAGAGGTATTCTAAATCAAAATTCAAATTAAATATTGTATTAGATTTTGAGCAGAGGGGTGAATTAATTGATTTTACAACGATGTGTGTTTTTTATATTTTTTTTTAAAGAGAAACTTATTTTACAGAGGGTACGAAAAAAAAACAGCCACGATGACACACACGTTTCTATGGTTTGTTATTGTATAAAAAAATAAATAAAATTAATTGAAATAAATAATTATCGTGTTGCCGGGTCTATCAGACTCTGTATCTATCGACCTATAACCAGAGGTTTATTTATTGTGGCGGGCGGGGGGAGGGAATTTGGTCTTTTTTTTGTTATTAAATAATTATTTCACAGTATTCTTGGGTGGTTTTTCTATTTTTATGAATATAGTGAGAAAAATTAAAAGATTGATAATACGTAATAAATAACAATACAAGTACCCCTATCTCACTGTTATTGAGCATTTGCACTGCCGCCGCCGCCGAATTTCCGTTAAGAGCTAGCTCTATATTTGTAATATAAAAACAAGATATTTTATTTTTATTTATTTTTTACAACCAAAATCACAATTTTATTATATTATATTATCGAATTGAATTACGGCAGTTTATCACACGTAATCAGGATATCGGCATTTTTATTTATTTGGAACAACAACATTCGTATTTTTAGACGAATCATTATCTGATTGTAATCAATTGTATTACAAATTCACATATTTACTTATAAACGTTAATACAGTTTATTTTAAACTTAGTACCTACTACTTAGTGCCTGTCTTCTATTTTTCGGTCTTAGTCAGTTTTTGGAACTTAAGCCTTGTGGTGTATTAGTGTTGACTATTTAGTTATTTGTAATTGTATTTGTTTAGAAAAATAACAAAATTATATAATTATGTACTAAAAATAATGATTAATTGTACTAGTTGGTATTCGATGTAGAATGTCATGACAATTGTGTACTTTACAACATGGTTCTCTAGATTCATCGAATCATATAGAGTTCATAGTAAAGTAAACATTATAATTTTACAGACAGGTAGTCTAGAAAACGGATAAAAAATAGAAAGCAATCACTTATATATGATGCTTATAGCAGTTTTCAATATACATATACAGACTGATTTTATAATAAGGATTAACTAATTGTGAATTATATTTTTCGATTATACGATTGTCGATGACCCTGCAATACAATATAAAACTACTAATACCTATATATTTTATAGTCAAATAACACATTTTACCTCAATTTCGCGAAAATGGTTATTAATGTACAATGTACAAGCAGTAACTGAATTGATTACTAATAAATAATAATTGTCTTCAGTCCATATTGAGCTGTACAATGTGATCATAATATATTTTTTCTAGCACATTATAAAATAAATACGAATAAGACGTTCATGAAAATCATTACATTAGTTTATTTATCCATGGATAAGGACTCTAAAGTAAACATTTTATATTTGTATGTATATTAAACAGTTATTAACAGCTAGTCATAATAATAAACGAACAATTTCTAATATGTATATAAATAGAATGAAAACACCAATCGAGGGGTAATAGGACTTAAACTCATGTGTACATTATGTCTATAGTCAATAAATATAGAAATTTGAATTTGAATTGAAATAATTCTGGGGAAAAATGATGCAGAACTATAATAAATTATGTACCACATTTACACCGCTTGTAATATTCCAAACTACAGCATACTTATTTTGAATTTTAAATAATTATTCGTGCAATACAACTGTTTATATTATTATATATTTTATCCTCATCAAATATTTAATAGCTTGATCGGAACAATAATATAGTGTTTTTCAAAAACCTAATTATTCGGACGTGCCACGGAGCGCGCGTAACAATATACACTTTCCAGAAATCGATCGAACTTCTACTGTGTATAGTTAGGATATTCATATTTATAAGGGCTGCCCATACATAATTATGCGGACCGAGTAATGCAGTTTTTCTATTTTTATTTTTATTTTTATTTTACTCCCTCGTACCACTAATTTAATCAGGCTAAACTGTTTCCGATACTCACCGGTGTTGTGTATGGTGGGTCATTATTGAACAATCTCTATAGAAGCGTATAGAAACTACATCATGGCCGGATATGATTTATTGATTTTATAGGAATATCAAGCAGTATACACGATCGACTTCCTATCAAAATTTCATTACTGGAATGCGCCCCACCTTCCCACTATGTATACACCGTCTTCTCGAACTAGGGCTTTTATGAGTAACGGCTTCCTCGTGGGACTTCCGCAATAAGATATACGGCTCAAAATGGAAATGTAAGATACTTGCTGTATAACAAAGGAGCATTACGTATGAAAAAATAAAGACAAAATAAGGAATTTCGAATGTGCGTCGTACACAGAGGGCGGCAGACAAAACGCAAATGCATTATTTTATTTTTCCAAGATTACATTTATCGTCATTAAACACCGCTTACGATATTTTGCAATGAAACTGTAATTTGACAAGACAAATCTCAGTGCCCCTTCTAGAGTCGTAAGGTTAGGTTCTAGAGTCGTAAGCGTAATATTATTGTACAACTTTATTATTCACTTCGTTTGAGTAGGTATGTTAATATTAATGTATGTGAAACGTTTATTATACCAACTATTCGGAGAAAAAAAAAATACAAAATTGATTATTATAATTTTAATTCAAATATGCAATATGTATTTATGATTAGCCGGGTCTTCCATTAAAATACACAACGTTTCGCCGAAGTAACCATTAATATTTCAATCAGAGTCTACTTCGAAAGAAAAATACGAACAGAAATATTGTTTATTGACTTTGTCTTGATGAAAATAAAAAATAAAAATTATAATACGAAGTTTCGTTAATAGACGGAAGTAAAACCAAGTTGTTTTATAAAATAAATTTGTCGTATAATATCTAAAAATATAGAACCTAAACATAAATTATTTATGTTTTGATATTTTTTAATGAACCAAACAATTTATGTCAAATGTATAAGATAATTTTATTCCCTTAACATATCCTTAACATATACCTAATGGCTTATTTGCTCTTCTTTGCCCAAGTGCATCATTGTATGAGTCTTCTAAAATGTATGGTAACTGAATATTGCAATTATATTTTATGTAATTGTCTAAAACCTAACCTATTCTAACATTTGTGTTAAACACACCACCAGAATCCCTTTAAAGTCTAAAGATATACTATTCATATTATTTTTTTTCAATAATTATTTAATTTAAAATAACTCATTTTTATGCCACGTAGATAATAAAATAATATCGTTTGACCACATTTAGGCTTTAGGTGTCACTTTTATTGATTTTGATTAAAATATCATAATGTACCTACATGTGGAATATACAATTCTCATAGTTAATAAATAGTTTTTAGAGTTTATTCCTGTTTTATGTAAATGCTCTATTTCACTTAGAAAAAGTTCATTGCCGTTATTGAAATAAGATACCAACATAATAATATGCTCGATGCTGCCTATTTGACTTGTAAACTGATTTGATTGTTTCATGTAATTTTGATAAACTTTCGAATCCATTGTTTAAGTAGGTACCTCGTAAGAGATAATTTGGTGATGTATGAAATTAATTCTACAATACTATAAGCTATTTACATAGACGACACTTTGATCTCATGTGTATTAATAAGTTAAAACCAATAATAAGTTTTCAGCATAATTCAATATATTAATGTTATTATTAATAGATATTGAATGTTTATACATTTTATTAAAAATTAAATAATGTATTGTTTATAACGGTAATTTTAGTAATAAGTTCAGTCGCCAATAAACTAATCAAATGAAGCAAGTGTCATTTGCAATGTTTAGAAATAAATTTAAAAATATCTTTAGACAACTATATTTCTAACGAGTAGGTAGTCAATATTTTACTCTACAATAACCGCGGTGTTCAAACTGCTGATAGCAAGATTATAAGATTTTGTGATCAACATATTTTCAGGCAATTATGTTTCTATTTATAAATACAATCAAACATGTATAATATTTAATAATACACAACACACCGGTTAGTAACCAACTAAATCAATTGGACCACGACAGTCTACGATTGTCGCACATACAACCACAAACTGAGAAATCCACTTAGGGCGGCACGGGTAAGGCAGAATAACTTTGTCCATTCCGTTAATGTAAATTTAACTACTTTAATCGTATTAATTCGTCGATAGGTATATATACACTCAGAACTCAACTGTTATTGCGTAAATCACACTAATATTTCTATATAATATACACGGGATAGACATGGAATTGTCTATGAGTGCTTACAATTTTCCGGCTAGACTAGTAGGTATATATGCGATGTCGATGTGTAGTTTGGATTCAACGATTATACCATTTTAAAGTAAATTGCATTTGAAGCTCAATATTGTTAACGGTACGAGCAGGAGTGAGATGTGTTAAATTTTAGTAAATGCGTATTGTCACCAGGATTAAACTTTGCTACTAAAACAAAAAAATTATTGATTGTAATTTTTTCATGATCGTGCTATGCTTTTCTTTGATTATTATTATTTAACTGCTGGACCTAACTGAATTCGGGCCTTCCTGAGTTCTGAGAAATTATTGATGGTTTTGTTAAAATTCCATTTTAAACAAGATTGCATTCGAAATTCATATTTTGTTTAGTAAAATGTCGAGTACGAATTTTAATTGTTTAGACTAAATTATAATATATTTTATGGGTTATACCAATAAACTGGTACTTTAAGTTACTAAAGATTAATGAAGATACGTTTTATTAATGAATGATTTCACACCTACAAATTACAATGCAACGGGAGTATTTAAACAAATTATTTTTGTTAAGCAACCACAATTAAAAATAATTGCATTTGCCGGTAGATATAGGCGAGGGGAACTAGTTAACTGTTACGCGTATTGTTATGACTCTACGTTTAATTTTAATTATAGTTTGTGAAAAATGTTCATAAATGTGCTTTGATTATAAACTTATATGTATATCTACTTTCAAATGCGATCGATAATTTTTTTCAAACGCAGTTATGCTATATTTTATAAAACAAAACAATATTCATATTTTTTTTTTACAATAAATTGAGCAGTTTAGAATTAAGACTCGTTTATAACTCAAAGGGGTTTGTATTAAATACACATGTATAGAATAATCAATGACATAATACCATAGAATAAAAAATTGAAAAAAAAAATAATTATTTCAACTCCACTGTTCGCCATTTCCGTGATAAACAATATTTTATTATTTATTTTTATATGTTGAACGTGTTATTACTATTTTTAAAAAGAAGTATACGCATTTCAGAACCAGTTGTTCGAATCGTATTGCATCACAATGTAGTCAACCTTCAATCGGGTGTATTCAATTAACCAAAATGTAATCATTTTTGATCCTTTTTGGATTAGTTGAACTTCGCTCTGAATTGTTTTTAAAATAAAATTATTGCATAGCACTATATATATTTGTGTTTAAACAGACGTTAAGTGTCAGTGCTGTTTGTTTATTTGTTTGTGTATTTGTTTAAGTAACATCGGGAAAGAAATTGAACATTTTGTTCAAGTGTTACAGAATTCTAAAGCAAATAACTGTGTACCTTGGCTATATGTTTGGGGTACTAAAACTTATAAAAAAAAAAACGCAGTATGGGCGTACGGTTACGGATATTATTAACTTAAAAAGGGGAGGTCTTGTAAAATAAACACAATTTATTATAAAAATTAATTATAATATTTTCGAATTCGGTTTATTTTGAATTCAGAATACTGACAAACAATTTAAATAATAACTCCATTTTTTTTTAAACAAGAATACATCAAATGTGTTTAAAACAAAGTGTAATATATATTTATGAAGAATTTGCATAATTTTATTTAAGACTTTTGCAAACATCTATTTATTAGGGATAGTTTAGGTTTGAACTTAAATAACATCTACTTTATGTCTTAATAGGCTAAGCAGTAATTAAAAATGTTAATAAATGAAACAAAAAATGGTATGTTGCTGGTACTATGTTAGGTTAGGTTAAATCGCTCTGCTGTATATAAGATGTCGAGTGTATCTAGTAATTGAGTAGATATATTACTGTATAAAGGATGTGCTTAATTAGAATACAATAATAAATCATTGTATTGAATGAAAAACGATTCGAATCGGGTACAGTATGTCAGCCTATATTTCGATGAGGACATATTATTTTCAAGTTTGCTATTAGTAATAACTAATTAGGTAGGTTGAGGAAAATTGGGTGGTAATATGATGTTAAACGGTTCCCACCCGTCTCTGGTTTTTTCAATAGGGAACAAGAATAAAAAGTTTGACTAACCTACAACAATTATTAACAACAAAATACTTCATAGGATACATAGGTACAATTTCTCATGTTGCCTGTTAACAATGCCAACTCTATATGATTAAAACTTTGTTATTTCGTTATTTAATATTCGGTTTAATGTATAGAGGTATTCAAAAATTAAAAATTTTCACCAGGCTTCTTGAATCGCAAAATACTTGATCAAAACTTTAAAATGCTTTATGAGTGCACACTGCACACTTACATGGTTAATAACTTTTATTAACATATAAAACGTACCTTAGAATAGTATCTAAGAAAAGGATTGCCGTATAAATAGCTTAAAATTAATCTAAATACTTTGGAAATTTTATTTTGTTATAAAGTAAATAAATCTATACGCGTAGTGTCAAAATTGTTCATAATATTTTTGAAATTAAAAGAATATAACTAAAATCGTTTGATGAAGAATCATTATTTTCCGAGAGAAAATCCAATGTCATCAAAATTTAAGCAATCGCTCAAAATAAAATCCATGTGGCTTAATAAATTTAATATCGTTATGCATTTTTTCTTAAAATATAAAATAAATATTTAGGTACGTGATTTTGATGAATTAATAACTTCAAACACTTAACAAATAAATCGTGACAATGCATTTTCGATATTTTGTATTTGGTGGAAGAATAACTTATGAAGTACCTCGTATTCAACTGTCAAGTTTTTTTAATTACAAACAAAAATTATATCATCAGATAAGTCAAAAAAAAAAAAACTAAAAATGTAGAAAATTTCAAATATCTATAAATATCATAAAAAGAGCAAAAACCCTTATGCCATATTATCTAAAATATGCTAATATAAATATTTTGAAAAAATTTCAGCTTTCTTTCGCTCTTAATTTATGACTAATAACAAAAACTGGATTTGAGTTGAAACTTCTGTTTTAATTATTTTTTATTGTTTTTTTCTCTATTTTTTTTTTTTTTTGAAAAATACCTATATTCAATTTTTTACTTTTGATCCCCCGATTTAGTGACAAGATTCAATTTGATACAATGAAAACCACCCAATTAAAGATGGGAGAATTTTCCTGGTACAAACATGTTAACAGGCATAGTAAATAAAAATATATAAATCGTTAAATTTACTGCCCCGCTTGGAATCTAAAATAACACATTCATAATATTTTATAAATTATTAAAAAGTGAAAGAAGCAAATTATTCAAAGATAGTTTTACAATAAATTATTTTTAATTGATGCGTATATTATTATAGACAATTTTTTTAATAAATATAATTATTCTAGATTTATCATCCAACTTCGCCTTTGAAAAAAATGAATGAAATAAAATACTGTGCCTTATTCTGTAAATCGTCTTCTGTGTACCTCATTTTCTGAACTAATTTGACCGAAATAAGTAATCTGCCGGTTTAGGATTAGATATAGCACTTGATAAATCTTCGAACTTGGTTCAAACTACTCTCTAAAATTTTAAACTTTCCTCGTATCTCTAAGCATAATTTAAAATTTTCTTAAAAATCAGTCCAGTAGTTTTTGAGTATATCAGGTACATACATGTTTACATTTATTTTTACACTCATTGTATGTATTATTATTTAGATTGTATAAAATTCTCTTTTGTTCGCGTAATTAATGGAAACTCTAGGTATGTGTGAAAAATATTTATTTATTTTTGTTAGCCAAAACGAAATTCATGTGTGAACCACCTTACGGAAAACTATAATAATAGTCGAATAACGAAGCTGTTAACACTCTACGAGTGTCGAGAAATACGTGTTCAACATTTAGTACCAATTGGTTCAGTGGTTCACTAGTCTACAAGTCCCATGCAAACGACGTAGATATATTAATATTATTATTTACCCATTATGTAGATTACAATATGCCACGGTGTAAACAAAAAAAAGGCATATCAGACCTGGTAATGGTGTGTGGTGTGGTAACCTCCGGCACGCATTATATAATTCACAGGTCAAGTGGTGTGGTCACTGGCGTGGCGGCAGTGTTTGTGTGTAGGTACTCTAAAACCGATGTATATACGTAACACAGACACAGGTACGACCGTAAATAATGTATCGAGATTATTATGACCGTGGTCGTGGTAGAACATTACCGTGATCGGAGATTCCCTCTTTGAATCGTTAAGACTTAAAACGTCCGGTTACACCCCACCCGGTGCCGTTAACACGCCGGGCAATAATAAAATCATAAGATAATCATGTTCGCGGTCACCCCGGTGGGGTTTGGGAAATCATCGAACGAAAACTGCACTCTCGGAAATATTTCGGAGGGCCCCTCGGCCACCGCCGCCAGTGCAGATTGCAATAACCGGTGCAGGCTAATGAACGAGATGCGGTCGTTAATTAATATTAACGAGCCGACGGCGTCGGAGTAATAAATAAATAATAATACGACGTGTTTAGAGCGGTGGCGGGTACGAAAACGAAAACGTTGTTACCGGAAACGCAGAACGCGCTTTCCACCGCCCCCCCTCCCCCCGTCACCGTTTATTTACGCCACTCGCTGTGGGAAGAGGGGGGGGGGTTGGGGGTGGCGACGGAAACCGAAGGCGCTGACGGCTGGAGATGGGCGGCGGGGGCGGTGGAAAGCACGTCGTAATTACAACTACCGACAACAACAACGAACGAACGAACGACTACCATAATAATACTACTACTTCTGCTAATACTACTGAAACAACAACAACGGTTGCTACACAATACTGTAGGCTAAACCGCCGCCGCTAAGATGTTTTATCTTGCTTAAGCTCATAACGATCGTGTGCCAGGGCGGAAGGACGCTGGATGGTCGGGCCGAGATAGATCCCACTTAACTTATCCGGACCGGATAATATAGCGGGGACT
Organism: Myzus persicae; assembly: GCF_001856785.1. Lineage (NCBI taxonomy): Eukaryota > Metazoa > Arthropoda > Insecta > Hemiptera > Aphididae > Myzus > Myzus persicae. Next base: position 73,341 of record NW_019102298.1, read on the forward strand.
GGTGAAACGAGAAGGCGCCGCACTTGCGGACGAGTTTCACGGCGAATATTTCCGGTCATTACCGTCGCGCTTCCGGTTCGTTTCGCGAGCCGTCGCCGCGGCCATCAGCTATGCGTACAGCGCCCGTGGCGTGCGCCGTTTCCGAGACGGTACCCTCTCTCTTCCCACTTACGGTGGCACGTGACCACCACCTCCTCGTCGAGCTCATCGTGTAATGATATCACATGTTATGACAAGCTGGGACACCTGTGGTTTCGAATAAGTTTGGCCGGCTATTCTATTCGACGACAAACATATACTCGTAGAGTAAGCCAATTCATAATCGATGAATTTCTTTTTTTGTCATTTTTCATCAAATTTATCGTCGACGATTTAGCATCTCATCATAATACCATTATTAATATATATATACATACAGTATGTTATATAATACATTCTTTACAAATGTCTTACATTAATTTAAAGGGTGTCTCAAAGTCGTATATGCATATTATAATAAACTATGGCATTAATGCTTCACACTTAACAAAATGTTGAGCTTAATTAAATAAGGTACTAATACCTTTATAAAATAAAGCTTACTTAGAAAAATGACGATCTATTACTGTGGGAGGATCATTAATTTCTAAATTTCTCTCTCAGGAAACATCACTTATAGAATAGGTACCAGATTGGTGATTAACGAAGTCTGATAGGAGTTTCACCAACCCAAAATAAAGAATACTGCTTTATTATTTAAGAAACAAAAAAAACCAAAACCAAATTACAAACTGATTTTATTTTTTGACGACGCTGTTCGGAGTTTATTTTTATTCCATGTGTCTGGTATGTATTTGAATGTGTTTATTATTTTAAATAATAGTCATTACAACTTATTTGGAATTGGAAAAAATAATACTAAAACAAAATATTATATCGACACTCTTTATTATTGTTACTGTTTTCCAAGTGTTCAAAATAATAATAATAATATGATTCCTATATAATTCAACCAACATCCATCATATCAATATGCACGTCGTTTTAATTTTGTCATTATGTTCAATGTTTTGGAATAAATTAATGGGTACATTTTAAATAAAACATTTTTTTTTTTAATAGTAATATCTAAAAATAATATAGTTTTTTATAACAGTACATAATATATAAAATATAAACATTATCATGATTTATCAGACAAAATAAATAAATAACACAGAATTAAAAAAAGTAATTTTTCACGTATTATCATGGCAAAATCTATCATTTAATTTGACAGTCAGTCTAGGATTAACTGTAACATCGTAGTATCATACTAATGGTAAAAATCAGTTTTGTGTATAGGTACATATATTATTTATTATAGTGTATCTAATTTTGATGTATGTACAAGTAGAGATAAAAGAAAATGCAATACGAGTATCCATGTACATACACGCATAGTAATATTGCAATTCAATCTTTTCATGCAAAAAATAAGGTTAATAATTATACTGTCAGTAAATTAATAATGACTGTTAATATATTATTTACCTAAATTAATTAAGATATTGAAGAACTGAAGTAAAATGAAATTACACTAATTCAATGCATACCTAATACATACCTACGTTTATCAGTTTATACCGTCTAATTATATACAAGCCACAAGGTGATTATTTTTAATGTAAAAATTAATTTTTTATAAATTTTTTATTATTTATGAAAATATATTTTTTAAATTATTTAAAGTAATTACAAAACTTTATTTTTTACGAAAATTACAATTTTTTTAATATGCGTTCATTATTTATAAAGTTTTCAATTTATTGAATGACAACACACTATTTTAATTTTATATTCTGAAGCAGAAGACTGTTGTGATACTTGAAATATATGATACCAAATTTTAAGCAAGGAGTTAATAACTCAAATTATACGTTTTTAATGTTTAAATACACTTTAAGTGGGTCAATGTATAGGTACAACTACTTATCACTCATTAGTTATTCGATAATTCATAGTTATCAACAGTACTGTTTCACTTCATATCAAAAACACCTGTAATACCAGTCTGTGGTTCTGTAGATTTGCAATTCTCAGTCCATCATTACTCTTTAAATATTTTGAACTAATATATTGATATGAGACTATCGTGAGGAAGTTATCTGTTAGATATGAGAAAATAAAAACTGTATAAAAATGAGGTGTAACTGAGACACCATAGACGCGCTATCTGTTATGTGTTGGGGAAGGGTTGATTTCAGATATTTGAGCAAACTTATTATATATGTCAACAATTTATTATTATATACATCTAAATATCTAATAAGCCTATGTTTTGATCAATATTTTTGTATAATATATAATATGATTCCGATATTATATTAATCGTTTATTTTATATTTGTATCTACAGAACAAATATCTACTAATGGTAATTAAGTATCTACCTAAAAAAAATAGCTCAATTACTCGTTATGTACGACGTCGTCGATCTAAAGAGATATGTTGGCTAAGGGAGCTCTCCAAAAGCTAAACCGTCTGAAGCCAATTTTATTTAAATATGACGTGGGAGTATAGTTATAGAGTTAGATTAGAAGGAAATATCTTTTTTTGGATTTTTCGTCATTAGTTGTAGACTATTTTATAGATTATTTAAATATTCGTTTGATTCCAAGCAATAGGTTGAAGATTAAAATTGTAAAGTCGGCTGAAAAAAATGCATTTTTTATTATTATCGATCAACAGATGTATTGTATTGATTATATTTTCCATAGTTAAACCAAACCATTTACAGGAGATAGTAAATTGTGTTCCAATAAAACGTGCCCATAGCATTATGATGTTAGCGGCTCGTGTTTTTTACGTTTATTTGTAAATTGTATCTCACGATAAATCCTTCAAAATAAATACGATAAGTACCAAATATTTGCTGATAAACGAGCCGTAATCAGCACATTATTAAGTTAGTTGTTTGCCTATTGCCATTTTATCAATTGCACAAAAAACTTTATCAGAAATCAAAATGAACATATTGAAATAAATAAAAAAGAAAACCTTAAAATTGATTAACGCATTATCGTTAATTTTCTAGTGACACCGGTGAAAATTTTAGAGTATCGTTTTTATACTATTTATTTAAAAAGTCATTTACAATTGTGTAGAGTTATTTTTTTTTTTTACATGAATAAGATAATAACTAAGGGATTAGAATAATTAATATCTTATGTTTTGAATGTCTACACTTCTGTAAAGAGTTCTATGATTGCCAGAATTAAATCATAATTGAATATACTTTTAAAATTATATTGAACAGTGTCATGATAAATAAATTACTCTGTATTATTACATCCTTCTAAAGTTGAGAATCAATAATTATTAATCCGACATCAGTGAGAATTTAATATTTTAAAAGCTAATTCATACAAGATAATATCTTGCGCATAACAATTCATTAGTGTTGGAGAATCAATAAATGTTAAAAAAACATATACGTTTTTTTCTACTGTGTTGTCCATTTTTGCATTTATTATTAATTGGATAAAAATGTTATAACTAAAAAAATGGAATGCGTTCATTCATTGGTAAATGTTTAAATTAATCGCAAGTAGATACTCCGTCTATAGAACTATTCAGTGCAATATTTTGTACGTATATCAACAACATTTTATAATTAAAACGCTCAGTTAGCCCACATCATTAGGTCATCTAATATTAATGAAATTTGTATCTTAGTTATAAGTACATCTTAAAAAATATCATATTATAAGGCTATAAAAGCTGTGGTCCTGTGGTTTATGACGTTGATTTTACTTTAGGTTTTTATTTTTTTCTTGTTGAGACTTAAAACAAATTGTTTTCAAAAATAATTCCTTATTTAATCGCTTATAAAATGGTTTGTAATTACGAGATAATTTTTTAATTCATATCTGTATAATTATGTAAAAACGATATCCAAAATACTTACTTATATTACAACAAAAATGTATATTTTATTTTAATTTTCTATGATATTTGCTGTGATGGTTAGAATAGCAACATTAGGTTAAGCACAAATTATAGCGTTCAAACTACCACACTTTGAAATATTAACCGCTGAATTTCAGGAAAATAACCTTTGGGAACCATGTTCCCAGACCTCGCATTATGAATAAAAATTGTTTAACTCATTCAGCATCAGAGGCTAAAAAAAAGGTGCTATTTCTAGATCAATATTGATGAGTTTATTTTTCACCAAAAAGATACATTATTTTGTATAAAATATTACAATATACAAATATAAGTAGTATATTAAATTTGTGATCACTTTTTTAAGGTTAATTTATTCATTTTATTCACCCTACTAATTATAATCTATTAGTATCAAAAAAATTTAATTCAACACAAATACTTACTTAGAACACCTACTAGGTAGAACACCTACATCTTTTATTTAAAACATTATAAGATATGATGTCCGAGATGATAATAATAAGAATAAAGTACTTGGCATAATATGTTTGTAACTAAATTATGTGTATAGGGTGACACTGTGATAACTGATAAGTGAATAAGTGAATTGAAATTATGTTAGTGAAAAAAATGTACTTTTTATTAAAGAACTTTTATCAGTAATTCATTTTAGAAATTCAAATCGGTCAATATTATAATTTTCACATTTAATTTCAAGAGATCATACTATGTACAATGTAGGTAAACCCAGCCAAATGTTGTTAAGCATGTTTTGAAAAACACTTAATGAAAAAAGTCCTTACATTTGTCCAAATTCACATGTATAGTTAACATAAAAATAAGAAAAGTTTTAACTTTTAAACATTAACAAATATACTTAATATATTATGCGAACTAAAAAAAGACCACACTGATCTATTTATTCAGTGGCAAGTATTTTTATATTAAAATAATAACGAGAAATTGTAATCATCACCATCTACAAGATATAGTATAATCTAAAAATAAAGACTGAACAACTATAATAATTATCCTCTTACCCTAAGATATTGTAATACACTCATTATTATAACAAATAATTTACTCTAAAATACTTAATTCAAATATGAATAGTTTACAATCAAATTTATATTTAATGATGTACCTGATTGTTAAAGCCTTGTATGGATAAGATAATTAGGTCACATGGAGAGATTATAAATTTGTAATTACATTTTCAAGCATGTTGTAGCTTTACAGAAAAAAAGTTAACGATCTTTATCTTTCACCATTTTTGATTTATAAACTCATCATGCATATCGTATCCTAATTACATAGGTACCTACCCAATATAATATTATCACATTTTTTTGTAAGGTTTTCAATAAAAATATGTACGGACATATATTATGTATATTATATATTATTATATATGAACTTATCTACATAAACTTCCTAATAATTTAAAATTATAATTAAAAGTAATTTTTGTTATTTTTAAGCTTTTATTCATTTAAATATTGTTGTTTGTAATAATTATATTTGTTTTATATTAACACTTTACATTGTGAAAGACGTCAAATGATACTTAAATCAACTCGTCTTATGTGAACAGTATGATACCAATCACAAAATAGTATAAACATTTTATTTGCGTTTTTAACTTACCTTTGTGAATATTATGTTGAGACAAATTAATATATTATTATATTTGTATTAAATCTCCGTACACAACATCTAGTTTACGTAGTTAACCAGCTCGGGTCCCGATGGTCCAATTTAGAGTTGTTCTTTGTGCAATAGACTACCATATATTGTCGTGCGCTTTTAATCAGGGTCTTATTCGACCTATTATGGTCTTCTACTAAAGCATGCTAATATATATATATATATGCATATATACACATAATATTATATTCATAAAACAAGGAAGTCGAGTGGAAAGTAAAAAAAAAGAGATGTTAAATTAAAGTCTAAATGTTATTGGTTTAAGTCGAAATATCGTTATGAATATATAATATAAAATGTGTTTTTTATCTTAGCATTGGTTAAAATAAAAATTGGTTGATAAAATAAAATGTTAATTTAATATTGACATTTATAAAAAAAAAAAATGAATGGTTAAAAATTCTAATGCGTTTTTAATTTAAACAATATTGATGTATTAAATTAACGAAAATTCTAAATAATAAAAAAAAATATATTTTAAGTCGTAATTTACAATGTGTTTTTTTTATTTTTAGTTAAGTAATTTACAACTTTTTTAATTTAATCTATTTCATGGATAATGGATATCTTCTAGTTAAAAAGGGTAGCAGGTATGTATGTTAATATTTAAAATATAAGTTTTAAATTATCTCTATAATAAAGTGTTTGTATATGTATAGGTACATAAACAGTATGCGAACGATACAACTTTATAAGTATATTACATAAATGTAATAATTATTTTCATTATTATAACATTGACTTTTGGGATGGTATACATCAATGGTAATTCCCAATATAGGAACGTAATAAAATGTTGGGAATGCAAGAAGTAACCAGGAAACGATATGGAATTTGTAATTAAATTAAATCTAAATTAATCAGAAATAATTTGCTTTAAAATGTAAACCTTAATACACAGTTACACGAATGAAAACTGATACATTGTTTATAATAATCAATATCACCCATTAAAATCTTTAAAATATTTATGATTTTTATTCTTATTCTAATTTTTGATAAATTTAAAATTATGTTTAATGTATACATGTAGGTATTTGTATTTATATAGTAAATTGTTAATTCAATATTAATCAAAAATAATATGATAAGTACATGAAGATTTACCCAGTCAGTGCAGGTATATAAAAAAAATGTTCAATATTTTATACAGCAAAAAATTCATTAACGAGTATTGTATGAATTCTCGGAATTCTTGATAAATGACATCACTACTAAAACGGATTAAATCTAATTATTTTTCGTATAAACTCAGTATAACATGCTTGACGTACATGACTATAGCTATATACTTATATACATACCTACTTAAATTTTCTTACCAATTTATTATTTCACATTAATCTATAGACACTAAATATAATAATATTATACAGGGTTATTATTACCAAACATGCATATCGCTATTTTCTTTTAATAATTAATTTATTCAAATTCGGGTTTTGGAAATTTGTATAATATACCTTTATCTAATGACAATATTTCACAAGTATAAATTATTGAGATTGTATGTAGTACTATTCAATTAGTACAGTGTTCTGTAGTGATATAAGCTTCTGTTTTTCAAATGAGAATCCCTCTCATTTTTTTACAGTAAATTACTAAGTAATTACAATTTTTTCTTTGAAATTTTGATGTACCCAATTTCAACTAATAGTTTCCTGTCACTAAATTGTTTCTATTATTAATAAATGTCCTTAAAAATGGTTTTTTTGAAAATATAAAATAGATGAAATATTGGATCTACTATTTAGTACGCTTGGACCATTATTACAATCTATAAAATATTTCAATTTATTGTTTTGATTAATCCAATTTTAAAACCACCTTTGCTTCCAACCCCATAACCATAATAATATGGGTATATTATTCTTAAGTACACAAAGTTTAATACGTATAACTCATAAGCTACTTGTATGAATTATTTTTATTTTGATATGTTAATAGAAAATTATCCACTAAACAATGTACAGCAGAAAAGAGCGATTCTCATTTCGAAAAAACAGAAGTTTGTGTTTCTGCAAGATACTCATTACGTTGTGCAAACAATTTAATTCAAGAATTTAAAGGCCAAATATAGTTTTAAAGCACTTATATTGAAAAATTCAAAATATCAGATTTTGTCCAACTGCATTATTAAAAAAAAAAAGGTGGTGAGCATGCTTGGTGAATTATCTGTGTATTAAATAACAATTATTACATTTTTATGTACGTGCAGTTTAATAAACATTTGTAAATATGTAACTAATAAAAGTTGTGTTAAATTTATTGTACGTTTTTTTACATAAAAGTATTAGTTAAGGTTTTCAAGCTAAATAGATTTTTACTAAAAAAGATGTATTTTTTATGCAAAAAAAAGCACACCTAATACTGGTTAACAAATCACTTGGTTAATATTATGTAAACTATATATCATGTAAATAATTTAGAGTTAAACTCTTTGTTGCCAATGGCCATAGTTGCCGAGGCTTAATTCAAAAAAAAAAATCACTTGGTAACGTATAAATAGTTATCAAGCTGTATTAAAGTTGTTGTTCCTATTGATGCAGTTTTTACTCGTGTTACTATTATATTTTACCAAATAATCGCACATACGCATAAAAAGCATAATATATTAATTATCAATAGTAACTAGGTACGGAGCAATTTATCAGTTGGGATTTTTCAATATAATTTACGTTAGTATTGCAGTATCTTAAGTATCAATTGGTTGATTTCTAATTTTGACACGTGGCGATAACTCTTTAAATGAAATCGTATAGGTTACAACTTGTATTGCACTAGCAGGTGTATAATTAATTATAAATTAGCGGGAAAGAAACATTAGACAATAGTGTATAGTATAGATAAGGAATGTTTGTCTAGGGTTTTATATCGACTGTGGTCGACCCTATAGCATTTATCTGTCAGGATGGTGTATGGTAGTATACGTAGGCTACTGATACATTTTTCATACTTGTTTATGTCGGTTGTATTTTTGGCGGGCAACTATACCGGCGGAGGTTAGGGAGAAGTGTGCAGTGGAGCGATTCCCGCGGGGGCACTAAACCGACGTCGGGCCAAGCGTGGAACGAGTGAGTGAGAGAAGGAGAGAGAGCAGTATTCGCCCCGAAATTGCTTGTTTATTTATTCAGTGGCTTTGCCTCCTGACTAGCTTGTTGGCCTGACTATATTTAATTAAACTAACGCCTCCGGGGGTCTGGACTTGTAAACTTTAGACACGGTGCATATATGTGTGCGGAAGTAAGACAAAGAAAGTGTGATAGTAAGGGACACATAATGAGACAGAACGATAGAGTGCGAGCAGCGGTAGAAAGCGAGAACAGTAAGTTGGAGGTAGAAATGGAAGAGCCTTTTAGCGCCGATAAAATATTTATAAATCTTCTTGACGAATAATTATTACGCATAGCGCACATCTTCCATTTTATGATGGAGACTGGAAACTAAAACCAATTCGCTTTGTTTAGTTGAAGTTTAGGAATCACTAGGTGAATTTATGTATTTTGAATTGACGTTGACAACACCACTAGCATGACGTCAAATCGTGAAAATACAATTAAATAAAAAAAACAATTACTTACTTCGACTTTTCATAATTATTTTGTGATCAAGCAATTCAACTATCCTGGTATAAGAAATAAATTTGCTTTTAAAGTGAACATTTTTTAATATTTCTATACAAATCACATTATGAATCTCAGATGTTAATGGTATGCTGATACAATTACATTTATATTATTTAGTTGTAAAATATATTCAAAGTTTCTTTTAATTTTGGATAAAATTAACTTTCAATAATGGTTCAAATTTCATTAAAAATGTAATTAAATTCAAAACAATTAATTTTTTTTTAATCAGATGATATTAACTTTTATGGAATATAGTTCAAACTACATTGGACACAACTTACTACATGCACCAGAATACAAAATAGTTTTTTGGTTTTTACTAAAATGTATTTAGTGTAAAACAATTATATATTAAATGAATCCACTAATGAAGATATAAATTCTACAAAGAAAAAAACCAAATTGCCATTCAATATATTATATTATTATAGTAAAATATAAACTAGATACTATAATTAAGTTACATACATTGTATTTTAATTTTTTTAAAAAATAAACACATTTAGAGATTTAAAAGATAAGTTACATTTTTATAAGTTATAACTAAGTACACTACTACGACTATTAGAATATTTTATAAGCTCGGTAAACACTGCCTAAAGATATATCAAGCAGCACGTTAAACATTTATCTGGCATTCACCTAATTCTCAAAGACATATGTAGGGACACTCGTTATAAAAAAGTAATACTACTTAATTGTATTTTATATTAATAATATTTTACTTTCAAAAGTCGTGCAATGGTACAAATAATTTATTTTATTTTATGAAGAACATTTTGCTACACCGCAAAACAATCATGTTTAAATCTTAGTAAATGCAAACGTTTACGTATCACAATGTTTCTAAATTCATTTTATGTTCACATTAAATAAAATAAAATATTTTTATTTTTATCTTTATTTCGCTATATGGTGTTAAAATATAATATAAATATATTATATAGGATACAGTTCAAATATAACTGCAATCGTTATATACATATTATATATTAGAGTTTGTACGAAATGCACTGACCTATAGTCATAACATACGAAACACAAGAAAAATTTACATAAATGAATATTTTGATCCAGTTCTATAAACAAAAAGAAGGTAAAACATGTTATAATAGGGAATACATTTTTTTTTTGTAGTCAACTTAAAAAAAAAATAGGTATTGAAGTTTGTTGAATAAATATAATATATATATAGTGCACGGGTCGATAATAATTGTCGAGTACAAGGAACAAAAACTTGTTAAAGCTATACTTACTATAATGTAAAATCGAAAAAAATAATAATATCAGAACGCACTAAGTATCCAGTACCAACGTAAATAAAGCGGGTACGTATATATTCAGTACGTATATCAAACATCCAAGTCCATCATCCGATTAGTAACAAATCCACGAATCGTTGACTCAGAATATAAATCATATTGTTAGTTTGTTTCAGTCTTAGGAAATGTTTTTTCCATTAAACACATGTCGTATGTCATTATTTTTCAGATGTCGACGCGAATAATGTTCATAAATAATATTGCTTATATCATATTTAAATGGAAAGCGTAATTCAACGTGGCATAGGTACTAATTATTTATTTATTATCCTACTGTTCTGTTTAATGCAATTAAGACATTCGTTTGATGTTTTGATGCAAATGTCCAAAAACTTAATTTCATGTCTGATTATTAGGTTTAGGGATTTTTTTTTTTGGATTACAACTGTAACGAAAGATTTATGTGAAAAGATAATCCTTGGCCGTTTACCTTCACTTAGAAGCACAGTTTTAAAGCGCCGGTGGTTAAGCTTTGGGTAATTGGTTAAAACATGTATATTTACAAACCCCATGACCCCGCATTCACGAAGTATGCGATTGCAGTTGAACATAAAATAAGGAAAAAAACAACAATAACAAGCACGTAATTTATAATGCAATATAATTTTAAAATATTGTCTAATAATACTAACGAGCTATATTGTATTTTTAAATTTATATTAGTATTTTATTTAGTTACATCAACATGATATTGATCTTTTTATTTAAATGACTATCTGTATTTTTTTTTTTAAATAAATTAAACCGTGAATTATTTTTGCTATCATTTTAATTAAACTATTTAAATACGTATTGACTTAATTTAAATGAAATTTAACATACCAAACACAACTATTTACATATCGAATGAATCTTTCAGTTTATATTTTAGCTTGAAGACTTAAAATTATGTTGTCTCATCGTTCAATATAATGTATAGTATTTTCGAGTTTTTGAAATATGTATGGAGTTTTCAGGGAAACAAATTTTCTACCATTTAATTTTGAACACAATCGACTGTAAACAATATTTAAGAGCGCATGAATTTTTAAAAAGATTAATCATATACTTATTTTGACGTCATATCGATTTTTAACTTTTTTCATGACCATAAAGCTAAGTTAATATTTAATACAAATCTCTTAAAATAATAGTTCATAATTCTTTAGAAACACAATTTGATGCATTATGGTTATCATTTTTTCTTATCAAATAAGAACATTAAGTGTACAATATTTAATAATGGTATTTTCTGTTAAAAAAAAAAGTAAAAGTATAATATTAAAATATGGTGTGTTATTGATTTTTGCGCCGCCGCAGCGTAAGCGTGTAAAAATCCTCGTGAATGAAAAAATAAATAAATAAGATTTTTAAATCTATACGTGGCCTTTCCTGGAAGACGGTTCAATTTGTCCAGCTAACGAAAACATATGTATTCAAGCCCGAGTCCGGTACGTGACCACACAAGTGAGGTTGATATGGGGTAACGTCGAACTCTGTTGTAAGACCACATCCGGATACGTTGCATGCCTGTACATGATCCAAATACAGATCATATACATGGTAGATGCATACACGATACGTGCCATCCCAATACATTTAGTTTTGAATTGGAAATTTTACGTTTTTGAGACTTTTTAAAAAACAAAATTTATTCAAAGAATTGTACTGAACTATAGAATATAATTATTCAATAATTTATGACATCGACGGGATTTACACAAAATCAATATGTCTTATTTGTTTTTTTACACTTGTCGCTTGTATAATTTTTTCCAAACTACCTATATATCATTTAGAAATGTTTTGTAAAACACATTTAATTTGTATAACATTTCGCCCTGTCGTTCCTAGAACTAGAACTTCACAACATTCAAAAAATCACAATAGATAAATAATGAAATGATAAAAGCACAACAAACACGAGTGTGACCGTGTGTGTACTGTGAACAACAATTAGCTGTATAGACAATATAAAAAGGACGAGTACAAATTATTTTTAAATGTTTCAACTGGAACTAAAAGTTGATTCTACCGTAACTCGTTGAGTATACTTAAACATAAAAAATAATTACAGATACAAGAGCAAAGGACATGAAAATTAAGTTTAACCAGCGTAAATGGAATATAAATAAAGCCAATAATTACACCCTTGTTTACGGACAAATAAATGTAATTAACTTTCATTTACCTATCCTAAGACTACATGCCTTTAGATTATGTGATATTTTTATTATTTAGGATTATGTGACGAGGATATTAGACCCTTGAATGTATATAGATAGTAAAATTAGGAAAGTGTTGATGAACGTATTCAATCAGTGAGTCTTGATAGAATATAAATAAGTCAAACACTTTACATATCTATCTACCTACCTACCTTACTAACTTACACTTGAGATCCAATTTTCTTAACATAGACATAATATATTTCTCAAAAATTGTGATTTATACGTTTGAAGATAAAAATAATTATTGTAATAACTATACATTTTATTATTCACTATAATTTTAAAAATTAACTAATACATGGAATATACAGCAAATTCATTATATTTTGGGTTTTATTTTAACTATTTTATTTAAAATCTAGGCTTGATATTTTCCTAATTTTTTGTTATATTATTATGTACTTTGCTGTCGTTACAAATGTAATTCAAATAAAAAAATGTGTATCTATAAAAACAATAATACGATAGCCATGGTATCTATTTTGAAATTATAACAGCACTACACATTTTGTATAGTTTAGTTGAATTATTTAACAAGTCTATTAATAAATCAGATACTTAAAATAGTAAAAAGAACAATTACATAATTACTCCTGGATAAAATTACAATGATTTTCAATGTTTTAATGCGTTTCTTGTGTGACTTCGCTTGCATTGCAAGCAATAACCAATTGCTATTAAGCTTGAATATTATGTTTTCTCAGTGGATAAAGTACCAAATCGTTGCACATTATATGCATGCATGATGATAATAATTGCCCTAAATTATCGCCAATAGTTGTTTGGCTGAATTAAAATCATTTAACTAGAAATCATTTTTATATTTTAATAGTCATTCTTACTATGACAGATTTATTACGTGCACCGTTTGATTTAATAATTAAATTAAAGTATAATCTCCATAAAAAAAAATATATATTTATTTTAATAAAATATAGCATAATTGCAATTTATACCCAACAATAGGTAATTTTTTTAAATGCCTGAAAATAGAAAATAAAAACTATCTGATCGATTATACAATTTTTGAAATAGTTGGAGTAGTGCGATTTATGGAATTTATTTTTGATATTTAAATAATAGGTTTTTCCTTGCAGTGGAGAAAATATCTTTATATTTTAAAGATATTTTGGAAATAACGGTCTGTGCGATGTATGTTAGATGTGATTAACTATTGAGAAGGCTGACGTCGACAGGCATGTGGGTTAAAAATTATTACTATGTGCCATAATACCTATGACATGTATCGTGCCTATAGCTGTAAATATTGTTCGTCCGTACAAGTCCGATCGGTCAACTACAACTGTTTTTCATAATTTTGCTTTCAATTCATAAATGTACAAATATCCCTCTGTAAAAATGTGTCCAATATCAGCCATTTAGAGAGTTTATACTAGTAATCCCAAAATATGTTTGAATTTATCATGGGTTTATAGGTAGAGTAGCGATTAAAAACATGACTTGATGATCGAATTCTGTATAATTATTAATTCATATCATTGGTAGGTACATCAGAATAAAACCCGTATCTTAAATATTTATTTATAAATTGTAGTAAAAAATTAACTTGATAATTCTGCTATACTTATTATAGTATAGCAGTATCATAATAATAATTATTTATTATTGTTTTAACTGTTTTAAGACGTATTTTATAAAATACTAGAATATCCGGCCACGTTTTGTACTCGTTTTGCCTATTTAATACGCCGTGTTATAAAAATGTAATTAAGCAACAAAGCAACTGACATCATAGTTGCAAGTGACATGGCCAGATTGTTAATAATTGTTAATTAATCCTATTTTTTTTTATATTTTTAAGAATACCTAAGGCACAACGATAATTTCAAAATATTAAATATTCGCATTCAATCTGTGTTGATTTTCCAAGAAATGGATAGGTTTTATTTATATTGAATATTATTGTAATTCAGTAGATTAATATTTTATCGAACCATATCTTACATTTTTGGCTATCTCTTATTTAATTAAAACCCCTTTGAAATAATTACCATTCCATTATTACAATAAAACTCAATAACTAGAACTTTTTTATGTTCCCCTTGAATTTGGACATGATGAAAGTTAACTGTATTTTGAAATATGATTAAAGTACATTTGTTGTTTGCACAGCTTATCAAATAAAACCAAGAGCTAACCGAAATGTTGTATCATTTTATATATAAAATTATGCCACCGTTCAAATAATTTATTATACCCTATTGCTTTACTCATTTACTTGGATCATAAAGGAAAAGAGATTTCATTAGAAAAATGTAAACATTGATTTTGGATTTTACAGTTTAAAAAAATATAATCGTTTCAAAGTTATAAAAAAAAAAATCTCTTGCAATTTTAGTTTTGGACAGATCGGGAAACCACCAAAAGTTTCGTTTACCCAATTATTTATTTCCAGTTTATTATAACTCCCGAAATTTTGAGACCCGCTTATTAGACAGTATAAACTATTATTATATGAATTTCAACCGTTTTGTAAGGTTTTCTGTGGAATTTATAACATTTTCTAATTTTCTAATGTTTGTAACTTAGCTTTTAATATTTTAATAAATTATAAATAACTTAATTTCGTATATTATTTAGATAATTAAGTAGAAATTTCTTAGTGCCTTAAACCTAGAACTAAAGATTTGTTGGCACAACATTTTTGTGTATAATGTGTTAGGAACTGAATGAAGATCAGTTAATGAAATATTGTCTTTATATTATTATCCTTGATATTATGCAATATACTTCAATTTGTATTTTAATAACTAAATATGCACTCATTTATTTTAAAAGTTTTTTCGCCATAATACCAATAGACCGTATCAAAATAAATATTTGACGTTTTGTTTCCAACACTTATGTAGGATACAAAATATATATTATATATAATAGTCTGATAGTCATTTATATTCTTAATATATACCTAGACTTTTGATTGGTCAATATACAGGTATATAATATACACGTAGGTAACCCAAAATTGTCGGCCGTAAATCTTTTGAAAATACATTTCACTGGAATGATTTATGAAGTACTTTCCCCTATATAATAATACTACCACTACTAATAATAATAATATGTACGTGGCATCTTACCTTGTACGTGCCGAGATTGTTGACTACACATGGAAGGGATGCGTCTCTCCCAAGCGACACTGTAACATTTGGTATAGGCTCTGCGAAATTCGGATCGTCCGTCAATACTGTAAAACAAATTTACTCATAATTTAACGAATGTAGGCATTAATAATTTTAAGAAACTTTGTTTATGACTAAAAATATAGTGTATATAGGTTTAAAAGATGGTTTTGGTTTTAAAATGTTACCTAATGCAACACTGATAATAGAATTCATATTATGATTTACTAAATTTGATTTTCTACTAATACGCATAAGTAATTATTTAGAATTTGTGAAAATACGTATCGTATTGAAATAAAAGTACAAGACACCAAATAATGTTTTGTTAAATAAAATTGAATTGAAGTTGTTATCAATTTAAAATATACGAATACACAGCATCCCAATAAAACATATCATACGAAATTATTTAAAATTGATGTATATAAGATATTATACTTTTAATATTATAAATATATTTTATACAAAATATTTGTTAACAAATGTATACAATTAATAATAAACGTAATCCAGAGACCAGATGCTAAATTAGTTATCGAACTGTTATGATAAGTCACTCAGTCACGTGACACTTGTAATTGCTCATTATACATTATATTATATTTGTTATAATATTATAATGCATACATTAATTTTTATCTGATTTTTGATACATTAATTACATGAAATTTAATAATGGTTTTAAATACCAATTTAATAAATAATATAATAACATTGTTTCATAGATATTTATATATACAATGTGAACACATTTTGTTTTTGCAACGAAAAATGAATTCGTTTTTTATTTTATTTAAAGATCGCATTTTAAAATTTTTATTTTATTTCTGTCTATACATTAAATGTATTTTTTGTATTCACAATTTTTGTATTTTTATTTTTTCAAAAGGAGCTGAATCAGTTAAAATGTAGTATTAAAAATATGTTTTGCCTCAATACAAAGAATACGATTAATGTAGTTACATTTTTATCGTTGCACGCATATGTGCAAGGTACACAAAGCTCTCCCCCATCCCCAAAATAAATGTATGTACTATCAAGCGTCGTGTTCAGAATTTATCGAGGACATTACCATCTTGGTTTCATACATAAATAATAATCCAAGTGAATATAGACTATACAGTCAGTTGAATATTTATATTATAGGCGATGATATGACGCAAATGATGTATGTTTTTACAAATAATCACTGTGGCGTTTACCAATATATTATTTTAGTTCACAGTTCAATTATTATTACTCGTAGCCTCACAATAACACTACCCGACCGGACGAAAAATGAACCGAAAAGCGACTGAAAAGTAAAATACTTTTTCCTCGTTCGACGTCCCGGGGCTTTTATATGCGACGAGAATGGTTTTCATCATTCAACTCGTTCACGGAGACTCTCCTCCGCGTCGCTTTGAAACGAGACGTGGCTGGTACGCGAAACGCGGCTGCGGAAAGATATATAGGTGCCCATAGAATTTATACATATTATTATGCATACATACGAACGCACACGCACACCCACACACACACACACACACACGCACACACGCACACACGCACGCATTGTAATACGAAATATATACGAATTCGTATGTGCACATATTATTATTATATAGACCGGTGCACTCGTGTCCGCGTGCGCGTGTGCGTTCGTATATATAACGTATACGGCGTATTATATTATAGTGTTGTCTGAAAACAATTTAATCTCTCCTCCACTACTTTTATTATTCGTGCGTGAAGTGGCCGAAAATTTGATATACCCCGAGTTTTTTGGGCGGCGGAGAGATCAAGAGCGCGCAGGGGCGGTGGGGTGCATCCGACGACAAAAGGACGCGGGACAATTCACCTTTATCCCGGTCTCCCGTTTCAGCCGGGCGCGCAGAAACGTCGTCAAAAGCAGCCGGTCCACACACCGCCCGCCGCCCGACTAGCCCCGTTCCAGCTTGCAGTGACAACTCTGAGCTCGCATTAATCATACGCGCGCGTTTATCGTCGTTGTTGATATATATATATTGAATCGGCGAATTTCCCGGTCTTTATTACGCGAACGAGTAATTGCCGGCGCGTTTGTCTGGTCGCATCCAGAGCCCGTCGAACCGTCGCATCGGAGAGCGGTCGTTTTATACAACGTCGTTTCGATGATTTTCGGTGCGGATATAATATATACGAGACGAACCGGAGCCGAGCGGTCTGATAAGAGTCTGCGATTAAATCCAATCTAAAGGCGACGGTATAACCGACAAACTGCAGGGCACCGGCACCGGCGGGTGTCCTTAATGGTCGTTTACTTTTCGTTGTAAATTAAGTGTTAACAAAACGGTGACATAATATAATATTATTGTTATTAATAATATACTGTTACTATGATACACTCTTAATGATTACGAGTAACCACTATGACGAATGGTTAATTAGATGTATGTAATATTCAATGTAATATATAGCTGGTATTATCATCACTGATGATGATTACAAATAACTCATGTAGGTATCTAGCAATTGCCTTATTTTATCGACGTACATACAGCCTGTGTGTAGAAACAAATTTTTTTTTTCAAACATCCCCCCCCCCCCCAATTGATGGAATTTGATTAAAAATACGGGAAAATAAACTAAAAAAGGAAAATATGCCCTAAAAATGCACAAGAATGACATAAACAATTAAAAATGTCAAAAAAATGCAAAATAAAAATTGTATAAATGGATTCATAGTTACATAATTCAAATTATGTACTTACAAAACTACGTTTCGCAATCACCAAAAAAAATATATGCACTTTCTTACAAATATAGTATCATATCTTAATGTGATATCATCACAGATGTAATAGTTTTTTTTAGTACTCGCATCTCATTCACCCCCGGCCTATGTCGTAGTTCAAAACTTTTGATTGGTTGATTTTGTGCTGTGTTATATAATATATATATTTATGATTGACAGTCAATACGAAGTGGAGAA
Source organism: Myzus persicae (assembly GCF_001856785.1). Classification (NCBI taxonomy): domain Eukaryota; kingdom Metazoa; phylum Arthropoda; class Insecta; order Hemiptera; family Aphididae; genus Myzus; species Myzus persicae. The sequence goes on from NW_019102298.1 coordinate 92,219, forward strand.
CTAAGATAACGATGTGGAGTAAACAGCGGAAGATGAGCAGCAAAAAACTTTGGTGACACCTATCTATTTTGTCATGCCTAGTGTGTTATGAATATACTCATATAACTCGTAGGTATAAAAATAATTCAAAATTGAAGTGATATAATTTAAATATTTTATCTGGATGAACAATTATTACAAAAAAGTAACATTTTTCAAAAATTATATTCTGAAAGGTTATTTTTTTTTTTAGTAACTGTTAGAGACATCAACCACAAGGTTATTAGCCGGCGTTACATTTTTTTTACATTGGAAAAAGAAAGAATTTACATTAAATTAATTTGCACTAAATTGCTTAATTATTACTAAATATATTTATAAATTATTAAAAAGGTTATTTTAATTATTGTAAATGAAAAACACAACAATATAACATAAAGACGATGAGGGAAACTTTTTAAATTTGAATTGTTAATTACATATTAATTATATATAACATCTATATTGTATATTATATATACAACAATTAAAACAAATTAAAACTTTTATTTAATATACAAAACAGTTAATTGTTCAAAAACATATTAGCATGTATAGTTGTTTACAATATTATTTAGAACAAAATTATTGTAACTTGCCCTTTGTAATAAAGATGTAAATTATATAGAAGACAAGAACAGAACACCATTAAGAGTCTAATATATAGAACACCACTCAATGAATAAATAAATGCAATTCACTTGCAGTTAAAAACATGTACTCATTTATTAAAATTAATAGAAATGGTATTTATATAAAATAAAAAGGTAGGTAGGTACCTAACAATATTATGCAAAATCAAGTAATTTTATTTAAGTCCATTTTGTTTTTTATTTGTTATCTAATTGCTTCTATTGACTCAAAAGTCGAGATTGTATGAAAAAGAGCATATTGAAATCAAGAAAAATGTAATTTATATGAAAAGAAATAATAAATATTAAGTACGATTACATAACTCATGTTTGTGCATACAATTCAATATCTATATTTCTATTTTTTTTTTGGTTATATTCTATTAATAGTTCAAGATTTGATTTTCAGTGGAAAGTCATACAAAAGTATTGAAATGTACACAACCATACATTATAGTTATTTTGGTACTTAATTATGCTGAAAGTATTATGTTTGTTTTAGCGAAATAAACTGAACTCTCAACGCCAGACAATACACCATAAAACGTTTATGTGAATATTATATTCTTTGTGATCGACTTTTGAGACCTTCGCAAACACTAAACATATACAGAATATTATGGTATTTACATTAGCATGAGCCATTAAAAAGTTGAAATCACAAAATGAGTCGTAGAGAAATAATTATTTGTTTCTAATTATTCGCATCCCTCATGAAATTTCAGAAAACCATTCTGTAAAATAGGTACGTTCATTTATTATGATAAATATTGATATTAAAAAACAATTAATTGGTTTATATTGTACCTTCCTAGTTCAAAGAAAAAATTCATATTCATATTGCATCATGCATAGGATTTATTATAGTTGTATGTTATATTATTATATTTCTTTCAAATAAAAACAAATTACTGTACAGTTGTAGTTACAACCGCAGTGTTAAAATTATAATACAATTCTGAAACGATAACCGGTTTAAATTTAGGTGGTCGATATTTAGGGTAGGTACACTAATCCCATCTGGGAGGTCCGGAAAATGCAATTTACACGAAACGCAAAATTCGTACGCTGGACAATGAAAGTAAAATAAGAAAAACCTACCATAGTACAGTCACTAGTTGTACTAGGAACAAGTAGAAAACTATTGTTCATTAAACGCACTGCATCTGGAAATAATGGAAAATTCTCCGAAAAAGAAAATAAACAGTCACCGATTTACTTGTAGTGACTAGTGGTTATGGTGTTCGTATACCGAGTGATTCTTTTAACAGCAAACACAATTATTGACCCCGAAGAGAATAAACAGTTTTTATAAAAATAAGTTTTTAACAATGATACTCTTCAAATGTATGAGCACGTGTATTATTATCCTGAGCAGAATAATAATTTTCTGAGGGCAATGCTCATGTACGACTACAATTATTTCCAAGTATTTTATATACTTAAAAACTAAACTTGAAGTTTAGGTGTGTTGCATAACTCTACTGGTCTAAACTTTAAATACGTATACCCATCGTTATTTATTGGTCCTACATTTTTACGATGCACAATTCTCAGGAAAATACTCTGTTAGAGAAACTAAAAATATATGATAATGATTTTTTTATTGCTAAAAGAATCATCCTGTATAGATACTGCGAAGACGTCTTCTCGGTGCTCTGCAGAGAGACCGTACTCGCGGACGGGTTGGTTTCCGCGTCGCCGTTTTTATTTCTCTCACGCCGAGCTTGTAAAACGACTGTGATAACGACCAGACATTATCATTACCGTTATTGTGCACGCGATGATACAAACGGTCTCACATAAGTTTGAAAGTTATGTATTATGTTGTATACGTACATGTGTATAACCAATATTGTTTCAGTAAAATACTAAAATTAAATATTCCATGCGTACAAGACACATTTTATTCAGTCGGACGCCGTTTCACTAACGATATTATAATACCTACGTAATATTGATAATACACAAACAATACTACAATGTTTTTTTTTTATGTTTTTGTAGGTGAAAATTTGTTAGTCGAACAAATGGCGTGACGTGACGAACGAGTCATTAAACTATTAGAGGTTAATCAATTTTATTATAATACTTACTCGAACCAAAACTATTATTGTTGTTGGTCCAGTTTTTGTTTTTTGTATAAAAAGGTGATTATAAATTAGCGTCGTGCCGTTTAAAAAGACTCGATCTGGATTGACCACAAATACTCGTGTATGATTTTATATCTGATTTGCCAAGCAATTATTTTTGCGAAAGGTCACGACGAGGCTGGTTCCTTTTATGTCTCCGACGAGGATATCCTGGTAGTTATTAAAGTATATAAATCATTCCTGAGAGGATTATGATGGTTTCTAAGTAGACTACGAAAAACGCTTACAAAATGGAATTGGTTCTTTTTCAAATATTTTTATACCCAAATAATTACAAAGAGTTCCCGCATGATTGAAAATTAAAGAAGTAAAACTTGACCAAAAATGTAATTATTTGAAACGAACTAAAAAAAAGTAAAACACACTTATTAGTACTGTATAACCAACTACAGTGTAATGACTGTAATGCACAGATAACTTTAAAATTATCTAGATAAGATAACAGAAAATCGAAAAAAAATTATCTAGATAAAAGATAAGATAACATCGGTAAAAAAACAGATCATTGTTTAATTTTCAGGCTTTAAAAGACAATCAGTTAAATTGTAATATAAATACATATTTAATATTTATAATCTTATAGTTAATATCGTTTGTTATATTATATGAAAATATAATATATATAAAATTAATAGATTTGAATTTAAAAAAAGTATTATGTTTAATGGATTTTAGTATATTGAACATTTTGAATTATCTGGATAGTTAGTTGTATTGTTTGATGAATTAATGACACAATATTTATTGCTATAAAAACATAATAAGTAATAACCATTGCAGATAATTAAATTTAAAAAAAAATGTAACAATTTATTTTGTTTGGTTAGGTAATTTTGAACTGTTGTCATGTTTAAAACTGACAGTTCATAATTACGTAGCCCGGATGACGGATGTGAACTAATTTGGGAATTCGGCGTATTGATTTAAATTTAAAATATTGAAAACGAAAAAACGTTAAATTAATATAAGTGTTATCAGATAACATGTTATAAGATGGCAAGACACTTTGTACGCATTTTATGTATACAAGATAAATATTTGTATTTGATAACGCACAACACTGATTGGTTATTCACTCGACACTTGTTTTCTCAACTCAACATTTAAAATGTCTTATTAAATTATTTTCCATTAAGCATGTGTACCATATTATTGCAACCACAAAAAAAATTTTTATTTAGATCAAAATGTATTTATTAAAAATAACTTCAAACGATGCGACATTCATATAGATTTGATCTGTCACTACTCTGGTCCTAGACTCGAGAATAATGCGGCTGCGCGCGCATTGACGGGGGCGTTTAAATAAGCGTTTAGACGACCACTTACCAGCACGATGAAATTCATTGTCTTTGGGCCCCGTGATCTGCCGACGGCATTTAAATACTGAGAAGTCAGGATGATAAAGATAGAAATAACTGATAAGCGTGAAATCGTTTCACCGACAGGACACGCTGAAGGATACTATTGCCATGGGATATTAATACATATCATACGATACACATATTGTAATAGTATATTCATATTACAACGGTTAAGGGAAAATTAATTATTCAATGTTTTCATCATTATTATGCTTAAAATGCTGATATTTTTCGCAATATATATAAAACTGTAATTTGATTGCATGTATGCAAATAATGGTTATTTCCGTATTTTGTGTGAAAAACACTAAAGTATTTTTTTTTAATTTCTGAACTACAACTATTCATAATATTGTGTAGCTTTATAAATAACTTTCTTAAGTCCACCTATCTGTACCAGTTGCTTGCACCCTTTACCGTGAAACACGTTAGGACCAAATTTCATACATAAGGGAAGATAAGAGATGCTCGAATTTCAAGTATTCTGTTGGAAGCCTTTTATCCGGACAACACACAAAAGCTAATCATCTTCCTAACAATTCAAAAATGGATAAATTATTGTAACTTTGTAAATTGTAAGCCATTTATACATTGTGTGTATATACAAAAAAAAAAAACAAATCTATGTAGACTAAAGTATAGGTAATATAAAAATCTAATTTCCATCGATTCCAAAGCTAAAAAATAATAAAAAATACCAAACGTTTATTTAATAATTACAGAAGTGTTCCTAATTAAAAATGTAAATTGATGATTTATAAGTGGGTATAATATGTGACTATGCGTTGGCATAGTTTTTTATTTCGTTAATGAAACCTGCATTTTAGAACTATGTAATTATCTAACGATGGATAAATAAAAACCAAAACTTTCTACAACCACCGAAATTAAAAATTAAAATATAGTTGAAAAGTATTCGCGTTGATATAGGTTACTTTTCTGCAAACAAAAATATATTATAAATATAAAATATGTAGGTAAAATCGAACTTACTCTTTGGTGTAAAAGACATTGGATTGTGTCTGTTGAGTTTTAAATAATTTAAAAGACAATTTTGTTTAGCGTTATACGAGCTATAACAGAAAAAACCCGACAAATGTAATTCACTAACCATTCAATAAGTTAAATCCTTATATATATTTTTTTAATTTACGTATTATATAATATATTATATTATATTATTATATATTATATTTACGTTTTATATAATAATTGTTTATACTATAATATGTTAAAAAAAAAATATTAATAAGAACAAATGTTATGAAATAATTAAATAATTATAATTACAATTGTCAGATATTTCTATGTTATTATATACGCGTTTATCATAATAAAGACTATATTTAGATTAATGATAATAAATGAAATAAAAAAAAGTCTTACGAATTTCCGTTAGGCCCCAGCCAAAGAGACATATTAATTTCAAAACAAGAAGACGCAATCGACTATAAATAGTTTGATGCTAAAATAAATTAATTTATCAAAGAAACTAATGCATTCAATTTTCAATTAAATTTAATCTAAAAAAATATTATACAATTAGTGCAGAATATTAAAACCGTACTTATATTTGGTTTGACCGAAATATACAGATAGTGCTGTACAATATATAATATATTTATACATTTTTGTCTGGATAGGGTTGGATAATAAAGTTACCTAGTTATGTGTATAATATCGTGTATGTTCGTAATTTGAAAGTATACCTAAGTATACTATTACACAAAATAATATTATATTCCAATGCATGTATGAGCGTATGTGTTCGAATCTCTGTGAGTAGCAGAATGATATATTAATAATATATGTGTTATAAATGTAAAACTACAATGCATTTTTTAATAAAATGTTTGCATCACAAATAAACTCGAGTTTTTTTTTTATTTTACAATTTATTTGCAAATTAAATTCCTAGATATAGGTGAGGATACTGTTTCGTATTTAATAACTTTTTATTTTCGTTGTCGTAAAATCGACTCAATAAAAAACTTATGAAGGTGATGGAAGAGACATAGACCGTGGTGCACCGATACACCCGTAGTTAAATATCGTCTCGTGGTGAATTTATAAAAAGTATTGCAGTCGAGCAAAAAAAAAAAACGAATAAAAGTCTCGACGATCATGATATTATAGCAAACACAGTGAAAATGCTCCCAACGATAAACAACAATAAATCGTCATATTTATGCAAAACAACGTTACTCGTGTACACACACACACACACACACACACACACACACACACACACACACACAGTGCGCGAACTAATACTGTTTATGTTGAGCAGGCTTAATAGAATATTACACAAGTTTTATTATTTTTAAGTTAAATGCCGACAATATTGCAATATGTATATTCAATTGAGAAAACAGTTGAGCATAATTTATTCAGTACCTATTAAAATGTCCGATGATCGTTAAAGCCTTAAAGGTGATACAATAATACATTTTTGAACGTGTGAATGATCTTTTAGAACGGAAGTATGTTATTATTTTTCGAGTGCTCAGAACATTTTAAATTCATTCATCAAGTCTATAAATATCGTAAGAGTGGTGTATTTACCTTTGATTTCAAATGTTCAAAATATCTAAACTAATTTCAACATTTTTTATCATAAACATATTACATTTTTGGAATTTTTTCAGTTGATTGTTTTTAATATAATATGTTTCAAAAAAAATTGTTCTCAGCCAAAAGTCTTGAAAATATGAAATATAATTTTTATATGTTTTTTTCTTATCCACTCAGGCATAGATTTTTTTATAGACATTGAAGAAATATTTTTAAAGAAATTAAATATATTAAACAAAAATTAATGATTTCTCGTGTATACACCTTAGTGATTACCTATATTATAATGAAAACATTATATAACGTATAGTAACTTACAACTTTTTATTATTACGTATATTATTTCTATAATCATACAGTTTTCTATCGTTCTATTGTATGTCTAAATTTACTTTTAAGTAAATATAAATAATATATAATACACTATCGCTAATAGGTAATAATTATTATTTTATATTACATAATGTGACACGATGTATTTAGCAAAAATAAGTTCAAAATATCGTACTGATAATAAAAAATTAATTACTCATACAGTAACACAAATAAATTATAATTTATTCTTAAAAATATAAGCTATCACATAATTACACAATATCACTCAGAATTGTTTTTCATTTGTAATTGTTTACATTACGAAATTACTAATTTTATTTGGATATTAATTTTTTTTACCAATTTATGACTTAATATATTTTTTTATGAAAAAATTATCTTAGAGTTATTAGTTACAAAGGGTCATTCAGTACAACGTATCTATATAATATAATTTTTTTTTTTTAAATAAATCAAAATACATACCATAGAAGAAAATAGTTTAAGACTTATTATATAAGAAAGAGAAGAACTAAAGAATATTGTTAGAGGGCCATTGATAAGAAAAAATATTATATTTTTTCTCCCTCTGTTTAAAAGGAAGGTCAATTTCCTGAGCAAAAGAGTAAAGAGAAAAAGGATAGGTAACATTGTACAATATTGAAGAGTACCTATGTCATTTTTCGATTAAAAATTGTCCCTCAATCCTTAGCGTTTCATCTTAACATAATAAAACATATTGAGTATTGTAAATATTTTCGAACGTATAAAATAAGTTTTATTTTTTTAAATATTATACAGTCTATTGTTATATATTATGAACATATTATTATTATTTTAATTTTAAATGTGATCCATAAAATTATATACTTGTATAATGCGCTTGATTGCACTAATGCAGATAGTTATTTAAAAGTTTGAAACTCTTAAATTGATCATATTATTTTATTCAGACTTGACATTGAAACTCTGTGCGTAATACACATATATCATGTATGTGATAATGTAGTCATGTAAATTATGCTACCTATGTCAGTATTATGCTGAAAATCAATGTTAACAATAACACAATGCTACATAAATATGTTGTTATAAATCAATTTGAGTTTTTTTCGCATTACTTTTAGATTTTGAGCGCAGCGATGAATGTATTGATTTTACAATGATGTGTGTTTTATATTTATTTTTAATTTTTTTTTTTTGAGTCTGTCATCACCGTTTCTCGCAGAAAAAGTATTTAGATTTTCTTCAACAGCAACTTTTATGGTAGGAAAATGAATCTAGTTGGTGCATTCGGGAGATCAACATTTATTTTAAAATTCCAAATAGTTTCAAAAGCAACAGGAAAAACAAACAAAAAATTAAGGAAAAACAGGAATTTTTACGCAAAACTATTTTTGGAAAAAATCGATTTTGGTTTTTAGTTTAACTCTAACAAAAATGAGGATAGACATAATATGACATTTTCACTGAATATTTTTGTTAGCATTTTCTATAAACCATACAATTTTCAAAATAATTGCAATGCAATTTTAGATTATTATTTGTTTTTTTTATAAACTAAAGTCGATAAAAAATTTTTCATTCTGTTAAAAAGCTGTTAAATGTAATAAATGGTTACTCGTAAGTTGTTGTTAATGGAAATTAAAAAAAGTTGAGAGTTAAAAATTTTTTATGAGCTATAAAACTTAGAATTTTGACAAAATTCGTAAAAATCACGAAAATTAGTAAACCATATTTAATTAGAAATTCATAAAAAAATTTCTTTTATATCTAAGATTTAAAAATTTAATACGATATTCCTTATAAGTCTGTCTACCTTTATCAAAACAAAAACCAACCTTTCTACTGGAAAGTCAAATTAAACTTTCATGAGAGTTTGAATTTCAATTTTACAAAATTGGATATTCACTCGATTTCTCTTGTAGCGATTTTCTTATTTTGTTGTTATTCAAAAACGAATTACTGTAGACACTTGAAATTTACACCATTTGTTTATTTCATCATTTCGTATACTTGTTAAAATGCACAAAATATTTTAACTCATTCTTAGCTGTTGACGGACATTTTAAATTTTCATTTATTTTCTACAAATATCAATAGAATTTTATTGGTTGGGTCAAAAAGCATTAAAATTGAATACAAGATTCTTGATATATTGTCTCAATAACAGTTTAAAAATATTAAAAATACATAGTCACGATTTTTTTTTATAAGCATTTTAAGTTCAAATGTTGACAATATTTATCAAATTTAAAATTGAAAATGATTTTGTAGTTAAGAATTCATACAATTTTCAAGTTTTATAACTAAGGATTGAAAATATAAAACAATAGGTTCCACTTAAACAGTTTTTTGGGTAACTAAAAAATCTAAGAAATATATGAATATTGAATACAGTTATTTTTTACAGACATTTAAAGTTCAAATTTGGACAAAATTGCATATTAACACAAAGAAGAACGTTTATCATTATGTTGTAATTTGGTTCCAAAACAGCCAAATTTCACATAGGTATATTAAATATTTTCTAAGCATCACTGATAATTTAATAATAAAATTAATTTAACTTGCCGGCTACCATAATAATATTAATAATAACTAATAAGTAATAATAATATAAAATATCCTAGACTGACATCCCGTCTCCTAAGCACCTAATGTACTATAGCTTAGTACATATTATTGCTTATTAATTTTATTACATACTACAACATTTAGTTTTTATAATAGCACGATGTATTATAGTGTGTAGAGTTTAAGCCATACATTTTTCAGGATGTTATTACAATTGAAGTATATAATATAATATACCTTCGTATCGCCAAATCAAATCAAATTCTGAACGATATTATGAATACTATTTGTGTAACAATTACAAGTATTATTAATTTACATTAAAACACTTTTAATGTAATATTTAAACTAAATATTTGTTTCATTTTAACTGCTGCTTGTAACTTTTTTATTAACATGTCCAATTGCAAAGTTTATTCCAATTTCTGAGGTATCGATAACTAATTAAAAACTATAAATCATAATTTATAATACCAAATGTGAAAATACAATTTTGTAAATGTATAACACTCATCAATTCTTTTTTCCTAAACTTAGAAGGCATAATTTTATAATATTGTTTATAAATAAATACAAACGAACATCGTAAAACGACCGTTTTCATTTTTTCATTGTTTTATAAATATAAAACGATTTTAATATTTCAAAATAATAGGCCGAACTCTGAACCATTATGTAAACTTTAGTATCATAATAAACACTTGAATAATTTTTAAGATTATTGAAATGCTCCATGAAAATATAAATATACATGCGAAAATAACATATTTGGTCATATGAATGCAAATACAATAAATAAATATAATTTAAAATATCCACCTGTATATAACTAAAAATATTATGTAATAAGCATTAGCTGATTAAATAAAAAAAGAATAATTTGTTTGTCACTTTGGACATAATTGACAAGGTGTACGATCGATGAATAAGGTTTTTTTTTGCAGCTTTATTGATATTCACATTAATCAGTCATATAAGGTTTTTGAGTAAATTAATTTAAAAACTTATAATATAGTTATTTAAAATATTTTTCAAATTAAGCATTTGATTTTCAAATATTTTTATTTAAAAAATCTATTGAATTTATTTCAATAAATGATCAATATTATTTTTATTCTAGTCAGAAGTAAAATTATTGAATTTTTGTAATGTTATACTTAACGTCATAGTCTCCAAAAATAAATGCGAAAGCAAACACTAATGTAAATTATTTTCGTCGAAACCTATGTTAGTATATTGTGACGTGAATTGAAAACTTCAAATTAATGGGCACTGGCTTTGTGTGCTTATGTCTTATATTATGTATATGTATATATATTATTCGAAGGAAAAAATATAAATATTAATTAATGAAAATATATTTCACGGGCACAGCGGCAGACTTCATTCTATGAATTTGTACGAATAGGTAAGTATAGCTTACCATTTTCTTTGAAAAAGTGTCAAATTTTTAGATATTGCCAACACCATTAACATAAGAGTAAAGATAATGTGAAAAATACTGAGCATTGATAGTAGAGTGAAAAAAAAATATTAAGATAAAATATATTCATACTTGTTCTCGAATACTTACAACATTTGTTCGAATACTATTTAAATATTTTTCAAGTCATTGTACATTTAGTACCTCTATTTACATACAAATAAAAAGTATCTTTTTACAATGCCGATACCTAATAATAATATAAATCATACAATATCAATGAGCTTTTATTGTAACCGTTCACAGAGTAAAATGGCTGTCGATGAATTTGAGAATAAGCGGACTCAGAGAAAAACAAATTAATAAAAAAACACTCAGCAACAAAATATTATTTTTCTACCTTTGGACTGTCTATTTTCAACTAAACGCATAGTTGACTTATTAGAGTTTATCGGGACTCACCCGGAGTGATATTAAAATGACGGTAAATCGAATGGGACGTGATATATCTTTTATGGAAAATATACACATACACACAAATATAATATATAAATAACGAAAGAATAAAAAAAAAAATACATTGATCCTTTTAAAGGGGGACCACATGTTGTGAACGTAAAGTGAAAAAGAGAGGATAGCGAATTGGCGTGAGCGCGTTTTATCTCGTAAAATAAATTACCGACCAAGTGTTGGGCCTGACCCCTTTCTGACCGCTGCCCACCTATTTTCCAGGTCTTGCGGATGTGTGTGTGTTCCGAAAAACCGTTGCAAAAGAACTAGCTCTACCTGTTTTATGATCTAAAGCGTACGAAATGCTGCGGGAGAGATACTTTTTCCATAACCGCGGTAATAGAATAAAAGTCACATCCTATTTCAATATATTTTATACCCCGTCCGTTCGCCCCTCGACACTTGGCTTTGTATTTCTTTGGCATTTTTGCAATATGCGATCATCATTATTGTTATTATTATTATTATTATTATCACTATCATCATCATTATTAATGTTATTATTTTGGTTTATCCTGCTGAACCCATACGTATGCAATGTATATATATATATATATATAGTCCACATATCAATACCAAGTATCTATGCGCCATAACGTTTTATTTCACAGAACTTAGTACAGAATCCGTGTATGCAAATGCAGACCATACGTCGTACACTGATGTTTATGTCGTGTATTGACTATATTAGCGAGAAATTCAATTTATTTTCCATCCAGTGCCAATAACATAAGATATTAAATTAAAATATAATCAATATTGTATGTACATAATGTTATAATGACGTTTCTGGAATTTAATAATAATTTAAAAACGAAACGTGTTAATGTAAAATATTTGATACAAAACTCAAACAAATTTCTCGAATTCGATAATATTTAACATAAAATAGCATACTAAAATGTATTGGTATATTTTAGGATGGCGTTAAAAAATGTTGATATTATTCAAAAAGAAAGTAGTAAACTAGTTAGCATCGCAACATACTGACTTCATTACACCTCATAGGCACCTACCTACGCAAATAATATATTCGTATTCCATCATAACGATGTTTGACCAGTTTTTCGCATTGACATTGGTTCGACATGATAATAGTATTATTAAGACAACACGTTCTACATAACGAAATTCAGCGCGTTCTAGCAGCGATGTGATTTTTAGCTGATGTTCAGAATTTGCAAAACGCTGCGGGAAATTCTTAAAAGGGGCCAAAAAAACAACAAAACAAAAACAATAACGGTTTCCTCGAGAGTATTTCATGGCTACCACGATTTGTTTATACAATATAATACAATAAATATTTAGAGTTATTTTTTCCACGGCCCGTGAGTAAATGCACATCGCAAAACCGTATAAATATATATTTATGAGTACGGTTCTGCCGTTGGTGGAGGGGGGGGGGTGCGGAGCAGACCTATAAGTGATTGACGTCGTATTAGGATTCGAATAAAAAGCGTCGTTCGGGAATAACAATAACAAGAACACACTTTCAAGAGGGTGAAACGCGAGAAAACGTATGTATGTGCGTCGCGGGAGGCGAAGAGATATTGCTGACAGCAGTGCAGTGCAGTGCACACCGTCGGAGGTGAATATTATTTGTACGTATGATAATATACATTTAAATATAGGTATATGTATATACAATATATAAAGTTTAAGAAAAAAATAATATTATTGGTGCGTATACTTAACCTTTAAAAGTATATAAAAGTATATGGCGGAGAAAAAGTGAAAAAAGTGAGAAAAAAAAATGAGAAACGTTGAATTTTTTCCCGCGCGTTTGTTTTCAGTCCACCGTCTGTTTTTTCCCTATTTTTTCGTCTCTACCTATCCACCCTCTTCCGCGCGTGGGGTGTACACAAAATAAACCCCCGAATTATTTAGTAGGTGACGCGCGCGAGTCGGGCCCTTTTGTGTGTTGGCATGTCCGAATTCCCACGGACGTTGGACCTTTCTCGGCCCACCCGGAGAAACAAATAAAGTGCGTGTGCCACACGCTCGCCCACTCACCGCCCTCGTCTCAACCGTCTTGTTTTGTTCTCTCTATTTTTTTCCTTGCTATTCTTTTTTTCCCCTCCAACACCCGGCACACACACACACACACACACACACACACACGAATACATACACACACACCCATACATACACACACACCCATACACACGATATAACGTTTTCAGACCAAAGTCGTGTGGATTTTCGAGATAAATTTGGAAAAGAAAACGGCGCCTTTACCTCGGAACACTACCCCGTGGATATATTTTACGAGATATCCTGTCTCTGTATATTATACGCTATACACGTCATATGTATTCATATACATTATTTGTATATAATATACATATATATATATACAAATAAATTATTTTACCTGGCATCAGCCACCTATGATGTACAGCTTCGACATTGTGTATCTCGTCACTTATGGTTTTATATGAGCAATTCAGTATGTCGAGCATGTCGAGGTGTTACTCTATTAACGTAAGGCATTTTTTTAGTATAGTTTTAAGTAAGTTCCTACGATATATCTCATGTACACAGTATTTATTTGAACTGTTTAACAAATCGAATATTGAAATTCACATGAGCAAATTTGATGTTATAATATGGTCATTGGTCTGGGTGTGTATTATTATACATTTATATATATTATTTAGTTAATTCTATCGGAGCCCGGTGCCCCTTACTTAACTTGTCTATTTCATAATACTTCACCACCAACAGAAGTTTGGAAGGCAATCGCCTTTTCACACGTCAACCACCGGCTGAACTAGTAGTATTTTATATTATATAGATACCTACCTAAGCACTCAAAGCCTGAAGTAGCAGCTTACCAAATGTTGTCGGGTACCAGGGATACCATCCTGTATAGGCTACATCAACCTGTCACTCAACTCAACTTCTCTGGACTAATGCTTATAATTTATAAATAATTAATTGTTAATTCTATAGATATTCAATATTTACACATCAACATATTATCCATAAAAATGTATTACAATTTAAAATACGAAATTAAAATATTAAACACGGTAAAAAAACTATAAATGAAATAATGTGAAATGTTTAATATTTTCATAAGGTATTTAATATTATATTATTATGTATAAAAAAAGAAAATACCTAAATAGAAAGTGAAAAATAAAACCTACCCTATAATAAGGAATACTTACTTTTTAGTCATATTATATGTTATAAAATAAAATAGAATTATGGTACATAGATACTAGGAATATTTGTGCATATGGTATTATTTTTTTTTTACCATGTGTGTTGTATGTGCACTATCTCGTCTTATTGGTTTAGTTATTAACGTGTATGTAATAACAGAAATGTCAAAGAAATATTCTTTATTTTCCTGAAAAAAGTTCAATGATTTTATACACATAATTTGCATAGGTTTTTTTTCAAAAACATCAAATAATATTCTTGAATATTATCAAACGGAAAATGGCCTGGTTATTTTGTATTAATAACGTATCATGTCATAAATATGAACTATGTAACCTATTCAACACACGTTTGTACATACACGTATTATACATGTATTTTGTATTACATAACAACTAAATTAATGATGTTACCTTTATTGTTGTATATTATCAGATTCATACAAAAATTACATATATGTATATTTAAATGCTTAACGTAATTAGCCCTTTATGATGTACAAACATTGTAATGCAATACAATTTAAAAATAATACTAGTTTTTTTTAAAAACGTCACAGACCTGTATTTAAGTAAAATGCAATTAGGTTAAGCAATTCAAAAGATAAACAATTCAATATCATTTTACCATTTTAGTTAATTTTCGTATTCAAATACCAAAAACTCTTTTATGGGTATTTTATTTCATGAGTCTTATTAAGGCTATAAACACAATTAATTAAAATCTTGTTTATGTTTGACAACAAAAGTTTAATGCTCATGGATAACATTTTTTAATTCCATTATATTAAATAATCTATTGTTGATTTAAATACTTTTTAATATGGCTATTTTTATCTATTTTTGTTTAACTTAGTTGATACATTATTATTTATTTTGATATTTCATAATTATTCCACGTTACTTTTTCAATTTCTAGGTATTTTTTCGGTGTTATTTTGTTGGAAACTGTTTGTTCAACCAATTAGTACGAATTGAAAGATGAGATTTGTTGTTCCTCTTTTTATGTTAGGTCAAATTTCCATTTTGAAACAAAATTAATCAAGTTATTTATTGTTACCTGTAAATCGTAATAGATTGTTTGAAATTGATAGTTCAAATTGATTGTAAATATTCTAGTTAATGCACATTGTAAAATAATATCGTTGTATTTAAAAATAATAATTTAGTTAAACTGAAAGTTTATTGTACTTATTAAGCTATCAATATAAGAAGTTACACCAATTTTATAATAAGTTGTATGTGTTTTAAAAAAAATGATTTTATGTATTAACTAGTTTGCTTTATAAAACATAATATGTATTGAGAGTTCATTAATTACTCTTTACAGTAAATATATGATTTGTTCATTATCTTATATTATAATGTTATAAATATAGGCGAAAATAGTGTTTGAGATTTGGAGAGAGTGGGGCTGAAACTATACTGTAGTTATATTGAAAAGGTAATCTTGAAGAAAATTGAGGAAATACTTTAAGGGCTATTGGCACTTATGGTTATAATTTATAAATCAATATTTTGTCAAGTTATTTTTAATTTTTATAAATAAATAATAATTCATATTATTTAACCTATTCGATATTAATATAGCTAAATTGTCGTGTAAAATAAAATAAAAGTATGGTTATATGTTTATCATCAAAAATAGTAGTATCATTTAACTTTCTATTAGAGTTTTTTTTTTTTAGTTGTTATCATTTTTCAAACGTACTTACAAAAGTGTTCAACAAGTTTGCTAGGTTAATATAAAAATATTGCATTTTCTTTCCAATAAAAATGTGTTTTCCTAAATATTGTATTAAAACACTTTTAACGAAAGACATTTTATTTAAACATGTAAATATAGTTATTTTTATGAAATCTTAATAACGAATAACATGTAATTGTTTCAAAATCCATAATATCTATGAAAAAAATATGCATAAATTAAGATATTTTATGATTTATTTTCAAAGATTTCTAGGTATTTTGTAACTTTTTTATTTGATACAAACTTTAGTCATTTTATAAAGTTCTTCGTTATGTATTATGATTTAGTAGAAAAAGATACATTTTACATTCAATTTAATTTTTCTATTAAATTCAATTGGATATAATAATTTTGTAAGTAAAATAGTTAATTAATGTGTGATTGTTTTTAATATTTAGTGAATATCAGCTATATTCAACGGGTTAAATTTCAAATCACCGATTTTTTACTATCCACAAACGTCGTATTTGTAAGAATGAGGACATTTATTCAGATATAATTATATTGATTTGTTCAAAATCGATTTGATATATAATACTTAACTAATACGACATACTCAAATAAGAACTTATACTATTATTTATTAATTACAGTGTTTAGTTATATCATCTAAGGTACTTATAACCAAAAATAATTTTTCCTTAAGTGATATAAATTGATTATACAGTAGAAATTGTGAAAATATGCAACAAATAGGTATACTATGCAAAAAAAAAAAAATGGTAAAAATATTTAAAAACATTAACACAATTAAATTGTTTATTCTATACTTAATAATTATTATATAATTAGTTGTAAAAATAAAAAAAACCTATTTTTTTTTAGCTTTTATAAATAATTATAGCTCAACGATTACATTAAACCTACTTAATGACCTAGGGTACTTAATAAGGTACTTGATACAAGACATATAATTTTTGATGATTATCAATTTTTGATTTTCAATTTAAAATGCTTTGAATATTTTTGTATATTTAAACACACATAAATTAGTATTGGTTATTTTGAGAATAATTTAAAACCAACAATTATAAAGTAAATACAGGACAGATATAAACCCTACTCTGACAGCGTTATTTTATGATTGATTTGTGTTGTGAAATATGTGAACAAATATTCTTATAATGTTCCCGAATAATTCTCTATTTTGAACCTCTATTAAGTTATTAATGTATGCCACCAACCAGGAATTCGTAGGTTATCGATTATTATTGAAATATTTTCTACTTATTTATACACTTATTAAAATTATGATTGACTCTATACAAATTTTTCTTTTTATTGATATCAATAGTATTATAAATATTTTTGGTTCATTGTAATTTATTGCCATTGACCCATTGAATTAAGCTGGTAGCAAGTACGTTCATTTATTAGTGGTTGACCCACAGAAAACACGTGTTCGTGACGAATAATGAACCGAAAATAAAAGAAAAACAAGGTCAATAATTTATAGTTCAAGATTGAATAAGGTCATGGAGTATAATGTAATATTATAGATCTCAGCAGTCAGCAGTCAGCACAGGCGTATGAATATAGTATTCGGAAAACTTTTCAATCATTTGAAATACATTTCTCATATTAAAAATAAATATTTTATTTTTGTTGTAAATTATCACAGTCATCGATACAAGTAAAATATATTTGGTTATCGTTATAATATAAAAATGTTCAATAGACTACAATCATTTTTGTCTTAAAAAAATATATGGAATATGTACTTTTATAGTATACTTTATTCGGAATATTATTTTTCAAAAGTATTTGAGGGTTTTACCAAAAGCTGATTATTGTTTATATACATCGAAATTTACTATAGTCAATGATACTATAATAGTATCAAAACTTCAATACCAAAAGGCTACTTAAAACACCTTGGTATGGATTATATTGATCAAGATAAAAAGTAAATATAATAATCATAAAATAAAAAAAATTGACAAGTAAGTACCGTTACGTGTGTTCGTGTTTGTAATTTTTACAATTAGTTAAAAAAAACCAAAATCAATATTGTTAAGAGCAGGCCATCACAGAAAGGAAAAAAAATCGACCTTAAAAACCACCTATCCTACATTCAATAGTAGGTAGGTACTCACGTACTGCAGTTGTGTGCCTCTCCTCTCAAAAAAATTACATCAGCAACAATGCAATCAAAAACGAAACGTAACATGTAACACGACGTTTGTCGATAAACTGATGAGTGATAATATATTATTATCTTTATATTGTGACATCCCCTCCTGGGTGGTTGTGCGTCAAATCTGAAATAGGTATAACAGGCATATTGTGTATAGTATGCATATTACACTGGTAATGTATCTATCATTATTATCATTTTGTACAACGGAACGGACACTGCACAACACGTTCGTTGGAAGTGTGTGTGGGTGGGTGGGGGGGGGATGATGGCTTCGTTCCACGGAGGATGATTTGTGTACACGATGTACATAAACATACGGTGCATGAAAATGTACATCACTGATGCGATGTATTCGGAAGGAAACCGATAATGAGAAAACCGAGAGGATTTTCCCCCTCACACAGTGGCTACGACTACGACGACGACAACTACAACAAAAACAACAACAACAATAACAACAACAACAACAACAACGACAGCAGCACAACAACTGTATTGCAGTGGAGCCTGACAGATACGCAAACTCCCATTGAAAAGGGTCGCCGGACCGTCAAACTCTGCTCTCTTCTTTTGTGCAATAATAATTATTCGTCTGGGCGCTTAGGTGGTAAACGAGAACCCCTGTTTTGTTGGATGATTTTTTTCCTGTCGTTAAACTAGGTGGGTTCACGTGTACGATTAAAAAAAAAAAGAACATTATATATACATACACGTTGTATATTAAGTCGAAAATTTTTTTAAAAATATGCACCAACGTCACTCACGGACCGTTCAGTTTCTTGCAGCCGTATATGTATATATATATATTTATCTACCTATACAATACATAATATGATACGAGACCCTCGTCCAAAAGCTTCATTAAAACATTTAAAACTGCTTAGTCCATTTGTCCGAGGCTGAAAGTGTCATCTGTCGTACAATTTTTATACAACTGACTGAAATAAAAAAAAATAAAAAGAATAAATGAAAAATAAAAAATAAAAAATGAGTGAAGAATAAAAAGTGACGAGCAGTTTGACATTATATTATGCAAAACGACAAAAAATATCAAAACTGAAAACCGTTTATGTTTTTTAGAAACCAAATCTGATTTTATAATTTGGGTCTGCATAACAAATACGATGGTGTATGGAAATAATAATTACAAACCAACTCAAACTCGAAAAGGTGTGAATAATTTGCCGTAAAACGCCGTTGTCGACAGTTTTATACACCACATATTGTACGCGTGATATATATTGCATGTTATAGCGCTCATACCTTGAGGGGGGAATTCTTTTTTCGTGGGAAGGATGCTTAAGTTTTTAACTCAGCACATTATCTGTTTGCTCTGTTGTAGGACTACCTACTCAAAAGACAAAAACCTCGTGTTGTAGATTATATCGTGCACCTTATTTCCATATACGCTCTCCACTCAGAAACATGATCGATGTATGGGTACAACATTACAGCCATGCACGACCTAACCATGTTATATAGGACAAGTATTGTAATTTTTTTTTTATGAAAACAATGTAGAAAAAATATAGAAATATATCTTTACCAGCGATGCCGACTATTCGTAGGTTAGTACATCGGTAGGTAAGTCCAATTATGCTTTCGTGAACACAATATTATATTAGTATTCAACTAACAAATTCAACTCTGTATATTTCACTTCGTCAATATTATTAATATACGTATATTAGTGTGTCTAGTAAGTCTGTAAATATTATACTATTTGTCGAGACGAACGTGCGTCATGATAGCATGTATAACGATTAAGCACAAAATTAACTGATATGCGATTATGACTCGGTAAACATAAGAAAACTAATTAGTGAACATGGCTAATCTGTAATCAATAGCAATCCTTGTAAGTTAAATAATGATGAGGTTATCGGGTTATCCTCTTAACAATATGGGTATTTATTTTCTAAACTTGGTTGAATATGCATTCGTTATTGGTAGGTACATCTATCGAATTTATCACAAATTTATCATACCACCATTATCGTCACATATTTAAAGTTTATTATTATGAATTATAATATT
This sequence comes from Myzus persicae, assembly GCF_001856785.1. Taxonomy (NCBI): domain Eukaryota; kingdom Metazoa; phylum Arthropoda; class Insecta; order Hemiptera; family Aphididae; genus Myzus; species Myzus persicae. Next base: position 112,885 of record NW_019102298.1, read on the forward strand.
ATGTTTATTTTATTATTGGTATTTGTTGATATATACATTACTGTTCAATTAGACGGTTAGCAGTAGTAGTTGTTTATTGAAAATACCTTCATCATTTTCTCGGTAACATCATTTTCGTTTCCTTTCATATCGAAAACATGAACATAAAATGTATACACCTATATAATATCAAATTTAATAATTACCAATAAAGTGTGTATGAATTACTCGACTGTTGATAAATTACTAAACGATTACTAATTTACCGAGAAATCTATAACTTGCGGTAAACATAAAATATATAACAAACCAAATACTTCTATAGCGTCAACAACACTGTGTCTGCTGCAAAATATGTCCGATACAATTTGTTTTTGCCAAATATCTTGTATTAAATATCATCAAACTGGAATACGGTTTCACGTACAGAAATCGTTTCGATACGAATCGCTTTCGGCAATAATAATAACAATAATAAAACAACAGGACATTATGTGCATATAGCAGTGTCATTCAGTCTTTATATGAACCTAAAGCAAACCACCCGGTGGACGGCGGTGAGCGACACAAAAACACTATCGTCGGAGGCCTCGGATGTCGACCGAAAAATCGCCGCAGACGGGTGGGCAATAACAATCACACTCGGCATCGAAAACGCGTGTCAAGAGCACGTGACGATCGACGTCATCTTATTAGTATTATCGGATCTAATGATAGTTCACCAGACCGCGTCAAAAAAAAAAAAAGAAAAAGAAAAAACGAGTGGCGGCGACGCGTGAGAACTCGTGTGGTGCTTGTGATTTTACGTATTCCGGTGGCGAAATATCGTCTTGCCACTTGGCGACGGCGACGACGTGCAGCAGCTCCACTTTTGCAGTCTCCGTGCACCTGTATATAGACTACGGGTAGGCAGGTGTACGTTTATATATTACTATTATTGTGTGTACACGCAGAACACTACGCAGCAGCAGTGCATGCAGAAACGTTTCGCCTCGGCTGCAGCCTCCATCACGCGTACACATCGACACCACCTCCACCGCCGCCGCCGCCGTGGAAATAGTCGCCCACCCCGTTGTTTTTTGAGTAGGTATATGTAAATGTATGCCGAGTACGTAGCCGCGCGCCGTCAAAGAGTGTTTTACGGGTACGAGAGAAATCCATCTTCGGACGACGAGGGAGGAACAGAAATAATAATAATATATTATAGAACGGCGGCGGCGACAGGAGACGTGCGTTTGTGTGTGTGTGTGTGTGTGTGTTATACATGTACATGTTATACTCGTGCAGTGTGTACATGGAAACGGTGGATTTTCCTCTTGTGCATGAAAAAACATCGATTTTCCGTCACGGCGACTTATCGTAGGACTCTTTCGCGTTACAAAATATATTTACAAACAGTGAATATATACTATGCACACAGATATAGGAACATGGCACCGAATGAAATAAAGAGACACACGTCGTATCGAGGTGTGTAGTTGGACAGGCGGACTATGCGTTATATATTATCTCATTTTGTGCTTGCGACGAAACGCCATCCACGGTCAATTATAACACACTAATACACTATAATATTGCGGGTCAGCAGGTGTTCAACGATAAATGCCTTCGATCCAATCGAATCCGACATGATTTCGTCCGACACATCGATGGCCGTCCTGGTAGATACAGTGATTCTCAACCCTTTTGTACTCTTCAGGGGGACTGAGAGCCGGTGGGAAAATGCTCAATTGGCCCGTTCCTTTTATTATTTAGGTTTCGGGGCAGATGCATACTATTATCAGATATACCCTACATCTATAAATGTTTTCATTTGCTTCATTATATTATGTCTGTTTAAATATTTTGAACTGGGTTCAACCAGTGTATGTTACTGTAAATGCTCGATCACCAAGTAAAGCTAGGTTTTACTAGTCAATGCTAGGATTTACTGTTTTTGCTCAGTAAAAGCTGAAAATCATAATTGTATTTGGGATTTTAATAAACACGTTGCTTACATCCTAGGATGTACAAATTGAGTTACCCAGTAAAAACTAACAAATATACTTTAATGACAATTTTTAAATACATTGTAAAAAAACAACAACTAGGGTATAAATTACTGTGTATACGGAAATGTGAAAATGGTGATGATAAAATAACGTGTTATGTTCTTGAAATTATTTCAATTATTATGATTTGTGAAAGAATAATTAGAAGCATAGCGAGTGGTCATATTTAAATAATCTGGGCCATTGAATCATAAGATAATAAACTAGTTTATTAAAAATATAATATGAACTATAGTTCAAATATAATGCCTATTTATGTCTATATATGTCTTTCAATATTATATAGGTAATGGAGTTAGTTAAAGAATACAGCATATTTCCGTTAAAAAAAAACTTTATTAAAAAGTGCTGTTTGCTTCACATTAATTAAATGTAATGTGAATATACCATATATTCGTATCTTTGAGATCGCACATTTCATGACGTTCTATATTATAAAGTCCAATCGTTTTGTTTTTTTTTATTTTAATCCCTGATTTGTTATAATTTGACTTTTGTTTAATGCTATTCTCATAATATATTCACTATAGATACTATAATACAAATGTTCTCTCACGTGCAGTATCTACCTGAAAGTTCACCCCCCGGGTTGAGAACCACGACTGCCGTCTGTCATGTTATAATACGGAAGGTATATGCCTTCGATTATGATCATTCGCCTGCAGTAGCGGTGTAGACGACAAGTGTCGATAAATAATTGAGCAGCACTTGACGCCATAGTACAGTACAATATAGTTTATAGGCACAGTACATTTCAAAGGAAGACAATTGTTTCGGTAAACATGATGGTGGCTCATATACAATCCGAAAGACAGAGAAATATTATGTTTTATTTATGAAGCGACGACCGAAGCGCGAACCTGCAGTCCCCTCGCAAAGGCCCGATAAAATACGGCCTTTGTGACGTTTAAGTCGATCGTTTATTGCTTTTTTCTTCTTTTTATGCAGGCGCAGGTATGTGAGGGGGGGGGGGGGTATTCGTTTGTTTTTTTCCCTTAATATTCGTATTGCGCAACGACTAGTTAACGTTGAATTAGAATAATAATAACGGGACAGGAAATGCGGCGGGGAGGGCAAAAGGTTTGGACAAAACGAACGAGTAATCAGTCGACTGTCGAGAGCAGATCGCCATTAACGGGTCGGCGGTGGGTGAAGAATAAATCCGCTTCAAAATCTCCGCGTGCCACCAATATAATATATATATGTATATAATAGCAGGAGCAACGACGACGCATAGGCGCAACGCTAAATATATATATATGTGTACGTACTTTAAAACGCGAAAGCAGCAAACAAAGAAACTTTATTAAACACATAATAAGAGGCGACTATTATTTACCTCCGGTGTTAAATCATCCGAAACAATATGGCTAACTCCCATGGCCTTACGGCCATTGTACCACCTCCCCCCCGACGATTTGCCCACACACCTCTCCAACACCACCGCGGGTCGTGGATCAAGCGGGGCCACGAGAGCCCGGCGAAACTAATTTGGGGGTATCAAGACCAGAGTGGAGCTGAGAGACCGTTGGGTGTGTGTGTGTGTGTGTGTGTGTGTGTGTGTGTGTGTGTGTGTGTGTATAACACTCATTAATCTATTTAAACTTTGTGCATTTCACTTTCTACCGCGTTGCAGCATGGTGACGATTATTCATGCTTTTATAGCACACATTTTTATTTTTCGTTCTTTTGTGTATTGTTTTTTAAGTCTCTCTTTCTACTACACTAATATCATAGTGCGAACGGCAAAAGTCGAGATACTATGAAAAGAACGATGGTGATAATATAATAATGATACTTTTGTTATTACTGTAAACTGAATATAATTGTCTTCCTATTTAGTGACTTATATATAAACAATTAATATCGTTATCTCCAACATTTATCTCGCACAAATATCAGATATTACGATCACCAGCGTTGGGAAAATTATTCTTGAAATATCGTTTTGTTTCCTCTTTCTGTAAGCGTCATTTTCACGCTCGTTTTGCTTTCACAGTTTTAATTTTTAATCATCGCTTATTTACGTAAAAGGCCGTATTATTAGTGGTATTGAATTATAGTTACTACGTGCTCAAATGTTGGAATTGGGTATTATGAAGACTTGGGAGTGATTTAATTTTAAGTAATAATTTTCCAATCGTTTGTTTAGAAAGTAGATATAAAATGTAGAACAATTAATTAAAAAGGAAGCACAAGGCTTAAAATTATAATAATAGTAACCAAAAATAAATTACCAACATTTATTTACTAACTAATTAAAAATAATGCTACAAGAATTTGATGAAAACGCATTAGACACAGATAAACATAATATCATTGTTGTTATAAACAACAGGTATCGTAAAAAAAGATAAAACTGTTAAAATATGTCCATTTAAAAAATTAAAAGTAAATGTGCCCTTATTCAAATATTAAAAAAAAATTGAAGACTTGCATTACTTTAATTTTGTTATACAAATATAACGTTAAGTGACCAAATAACAAATATATACTATATCTTGAAATCGAATTATAACAGTACTGCGGCTTGCGATCTACAATAATTAATTATACAACACCAAAATGGTCACTAAAAATGTCATTTAAGTAGTATCTACTGATTTAGGCAAAATGCAAAATTTGATTTCTGCAAATGCAAATATCAGGCAAATAACTAGTTATTGTGAGAGTACCGTTTAATATTGTTTAAAATTTGTTTGTTGGCCATGAGGCGAAATGTGCTGCTCGCCTCTATACCCGCTAATCGAATCAAATATCGTGCACACAATAAAACGGATGGTTGAAGTATTGAAACAGCGGAAATGTCATAGACCATAGTAAATACTGGGAGATAAGATACGGTCTTGGTGCGAGGTTAACCTAACCTAACCTAACCTGCGAGGCTACGTCACAGCTAATTATTCTAAATGATTTAAAATTCATAATTTATGCAACTGTTTATAACTTTATTAGTGTTATAACTATGTTTCCGTAACTCATAAAAAAATACCAGCAAGTAAATTTATTTTTTAATCATCATCATCATCAAAATAAGTTAATTTAAGATTAGACTTGAAGTGTAAGAAGTTTAAATTATTGTAATAGTGTAAACTAAGTAGAAAGCAAATGTATAACAAAATAAATCAAGATCAAATCACGGAAATGTATTTACTGATTAAATAAAAAAATGTCTATAAAAAACATTTCAGGATATTTTATTAAAATATGGTATAAACATAATATAATAATAACATAATAATAATGATAAAAAACAAAAATGGTAATACATTATACAATATGGTACAAATATTGATATAATATTACCACAGTTGTAAACAACAAAATTCATTCTATACATTTTTAAAAAGACATACAATAAAATTGAAATTTTAGTTATGTAATTGTGTATCACAGGGATAACACATTATATATTTTGTATTTTTTTTTAAGAAAAATATCCATTTCCAGAATTCAAAATGATGAATATTGTTAATTATTTTCAAATAGTAAAGAAAAAAACACTATAAAGAAGGAAAAAATTGTGAATGAGTAGATTTTTTTTTTCCCCCAAACGTAGTGTTAATACTGTTATATAATTTCATTTTAAATTAAATGAAAACATTTTTTTTTCTCCGGAAACACCGGGTCTCGTGTTTAAAAAAAAATCACCCCTACCCCCCATCGCGAGCATCGTCGCCGGCGGAAATGTGCCGCACTAGAAAGTTGTGGAACTCGCGGGCTGTATAATATTATACTCGCGCTGGTCGACGACGACGACGACGACGACGATGCCCCGTCGTCCGTCCGCGCACCTAAAAGATTTTCCGCTCTCACTGTGTTATACGGACAAACTTCTTTTATACATATTATATAAATAGCTCCACCTCCTCCTACCCCCCCACCCTCTCCCCCCCCC